>NC_056749.1:535472863-535475363 GCF_019279795.1 Protopterus annectens | reverse complement strand
CAGCTGGCCATGGCACCTGGCAACAGCACATCTGGGGCCCAGCCTTGGACCTCCATCTCTACTGGCTATGCACCACCTTCTGGTGGAACTCCCCCTGGGAGCAGGTCCAGACAGGCACTTGTCCACTGTCGTACAGTCCCGGACGTGGTGCGTAGGGGGCTCAATAAGGGGTTTTGAGGCCAGATACACCAACTCGAGGGCAGAGTGTCACATTTAGAGGGTGAGCCTGCCCCTCCTAGACAGCCTCCAGCACAGCCACCTTTGCAGCTGTTTTGGTGTAGTGGAGGCTGCCCATGGGTGGGGACCTCCATCCCACTGTTTCCATCTGGGGGCTCATGGGCTTGTGACTGCCAAACACCCCTCCCCATCCAAGGTGTATCCCCCCACATGTGTCATATACCAACCCTGTATGCTGTCTTGTCTGTCATCCTACCCTACCTATCCTCCACAAGCATACCTACTCTCCTTTCCCCACATCCCACTCTCACCTATGGAAACAAAAGGCCAATCTGTTCCTAGAACAACATTTGCCCCATACATAGCTGTCCATTTCACACACGTGTCCAGGGGACACATGTGACCTTTTTAATTTGCATCACAACATACTCCAGTTGTCCTCACCCCTGTCTCTCAGGCACACGATCCTGGTATGCACATGACTCCTAAAGTTTCCAGGTACACGTGGTGCAGACGACCCCATTGTACACAGGACACTACCAGTCCCTCTATGGTTACCCCATTTACCTTTTTCATGATGATGATGTCGCACACAGCACCTTGCAAGAGCACTGTTTTCACATAATGATTGGACAGGAACTGTTGTGTTAATGTAAATAAAATGCACAGAGTGATGTATTTGGCCAATGTACAAATGTTTGCGTGTATTAATGACACGTCTGTCTGATGGAGACTTGATATTACATAGGACAACACCACTACATAATACAGGCATTGCTGGTGTTTCCCTTTTCATTCCTTTGTAATACTTTGTTGTCACATGGGATGTTCCTGATATATCTATATATATATATATATATACATATATATATATATATATATATATATATGTGTGTATGTATCTATATCTGGACATAAACAAACACACATACATCTGCATGATGGAATACATTTCCTATACTGTTGAATGACTGTGCTGGAGGATATGTTTGTGATAACATCGGATGTTGGTATATCTGCCATGGCTTAGTGGCAAATCAAATTGGCTGTGGTGTGCATGGTCCTGGTTTCGAGCCTTGCAGAGGCTGTTTATTTTGTTGCTGGGCATAACAAGGCCATTGGATACAGAGTGATTAAGGCACTTTAAAGCAGTTGTGAGCGGGTGTGTATGGGTTTGCATAGAGCTAAGCAATGCTAACCTCTGGTCACAGTTTCTTACACTCAGCCTCTACATTGCTTCACCAGTGTGATACTCACATACCAGTGGTCAAACAGGCTTACACCTACTTGCTTCCACGCTTGCAAATGCACTGTATTTGGTGTTTGCATCTGACACTCACACCCCTGGGTGGGAGTGAGGACTACGATATTATCTTGTGATGCCTATTACATTGGATTACATGCCTACAGTATCGGGAATGGCTGCCCATTAGGCGTAAGCATGCCATTCGACTGTACAGAATCCGCAGCCTGTCCAGAGTTTGATTCATACTATTGGTGTGTTCCTCTTACAATCTGCACCTACATGGGAACTGACACCACTCAATACAAACAAGTAATTGGGTTTTACATACCTATTATTCTATCATATTTCTAAGGTTGTACGTGGAATATGTGCTTTCTGTCCCTATCAGACCTCTCAAATGATTGGGGACAAATATCAACTGAATCAGGGACAAGTCATGACAACATCAGGGACACATTTAAAATATTAGTGCTATTAACTTGATACATTGACAGACTCAGAGCATATGAATTAATACACATTTTCTAAGGTAAATGAAGTTTATAACTTAATTGTCATTATCCATTACGTGTAATTCACCACCTTTCCTCCAAAAGTCACTAGTTTTAGGAGGGATTAAGTGGGACAGAGTTAGAATTTGAGTCAAAATCAGGGACGTCCCTGAAAATCAGGGACAGTTGAGAGGTATGGTTCCTATTTGTTCACCCAACAGTTTATGTCCTGTCCAGTGGATTTGCTCTTAGGGGTTGAGAGGTATGGGCTTAAGCTATGCCCATTTTGGAATATTACTTACATCCCCAGGGCGGTCCTAATATGACTGCACCAGCCAATACCTGCACAACTAGGCCCATAATTGCATACCCATAGTTCCCCTACCTGCCCCTCCTCTACAGCACTCATCCTAACTGTGGGTGCAGGTGGGGTATAAACACACCACTATACACTGCCCACTCTCCGCATGTCAGGACTCATGTCGTATGTTGTGTCGACTCATGGGTTATCAGGCTTGCACAACCTACTGGTCCGTGTACATCTACAGCCTGGTTTGATGAATCATTACAGGGACTGACTCCGATG
>NC_056749.1:535367863-535470363 GCF_019279795.1 Protopterus annectens | reverse complement strand
ACCACTCCCTACTCCTGTAGACCCATCCCATCAGTTGACTCACTCCACGTATCCTCAGAAATCCCACAGTTTTAGTCCACAAACAATGGTGACATGATCGACCAAAAGGACACTATTTGCAATTTTTGGGTTTTCCCACATGGGACATGCATGTCTTTATTTCAAGATTAGACTCTATACTTCATTACATCCTTACTCCCATTAACATGACACTACAATAAATTAATAAGTATGAGACTATGTGGTAATGCACACATTACACATGAGAGCCTAATTATGTATGAGTTTGGCGTAATTCTTTTACAAATAGACAAGTTTAATAATTGGTGTTGCCGTAGCAGGCAGATCACAGGAATGATTCCATTTGTGAGAAAGTCCTCACATTTGATTTTTTTAGCACAGCACTGATTTCAGACATTGTACACACTTCTGCATTTTAGCAGTTTCGTCCCTTCCCTCTTATGCACAACCTATTATTCTATCTACTGTCTTGGTTTGTAAGGGCACATTCATGTTATTTATGTCTGCAAATGGAATGAATGTGTTACAGAGAATGTACTTCTACATATAGATGTATGCATGTGTGTATGCATTTATACTTATAATGAACTCACTGACCTTCATGAGGCGGTCCAGTTAGAACCAGCCCATCCAACCCTGACATGCCTGGATCCATAATTTCGTACCCATAGTTCCTCCACCCCACCCGAGTTCAACATACATGCATACCATCCATTGTCCAGTTGCTATAGCAGCCATGACACACCTCCACACATTGCTTTCTCCCCGAGCGTTAGGAGCCCTACACGTATGTTGTCCCAACCTATGTAGTCTCAGGCTCTCCCACCATTTAGTCCTTGAACATACCTGCCCTTGCTTGAGTAATTGTCGGATGGCCAAACATCCTATCAATTTTTGGATAGTCCCACCAGGGACTACCCTCTGAATGTAAAGTAGACTTAGCAGATCAACAATGTTACTCCCACTGGTAATATCCTGCCTGTGGTGTGAGTATCAGTGCTTTTCTCACTCCTGCCTAGCTGGATATGACATACGCTGATAGCGTTATATAATACTGGGGTTGCTGTTGATTCCCTTCTCATTCCTTTTGTATGCTTTATTGTTATGACATTCATTCTTCATATATATATATATATATATATATATATATATATATATATATATATATATTATATATCTGTACATACTTATATACATTTCCTGTGCTCGGCACTGCTTACACCCACGCAAGCGCACTCAGACTTGCTTACTGGTACTTATATATGTTTAATGCTGCTTATTTGTGCTTACACCTGCTTACTAGTGCCTTATTCATTACGACAGTACCACTTTGATTGAATAACATTTAGTTAAACATCTCATGCGATACTCTTATGTCGGTTTTACAGCAAAATGACATTCATTCCACATGGAAAATGATATATGCTATTGTTGGACTTGAACCATGAATGCCTGTTCAATAGGCGGATGCTATAAACACTACACTATTGATGTTTATGTTGATTATGCATGTTTTTCTCTATTTGAATGATTTTGATGTGTAAGCTACGCTCGGCAGGGGGCAGCAATGTGCAAACATGCTGCGCTTTGCTTACACTTTCAATATTGCAGCAATGCAAATGTACAATAGGGACACAGGGAATCTAATTGTGAAAGTCCTAGGGACAGGCTCAACATTCCACTATGTGCTTGTGTGTTTACTACTTTGATTTTATTTCACTGTTCATGGACACTCTTGTATGCTTAGCATACATTTCGGTATCCATGGACACTGAATTACTGACTTACTATTAGAGGCAGGCTCTAATAGTAAGCATAGTAAGTTGTGCAACTGTCGGGGCATGTTTATGCCTCCGTAGAGCACTTGTACACGCCCCCTGCACTCGCACATGTTTCCTGTGCATGTCGAGGGTGCGGCGGCACGCCCTCATACATATTCATATGGCGCTGCTGCACCATCTGTAATGAGGATGCTCGGCGCAAGGCTAATACCATCCTTGCGTCGAGCTTCATGAATCCCGGGGTATGTGTATCAGTCCCTAGCCATTACTGAAAAAAACATGTGAACTCAAAGCTTGTGTACTGCAATGCAATTCCAAAATGTATGCATTATGGAGATACTGTGAATGCCACATCGCTTACAAATATAGTCTCCAAAAATGTTTCTGGAGTTCAATACCCTTTCAATGAAAACATCTGCTTTTCTAAAAGATAAGGACACTGCATCTTTCCTTTGCTAGTTTCAGCCCTATATCTCACAACATTTCTTCCACATTAGCATGGAAACTATTCTACCACTGGGGAAGAGACAGCGGCCTATAGATTGCTGCTGCTTTATGAGACACATATATACTTAACTACCTTAAGCTTATAATCAAATGATCCCAAAGGTGAAAAAAGGCTGCTCTATAAATCTCTTATAACACATGGTTAACATTGCATACCTAATGCTCAAGTACTTCTAGTGACCCTTATTATGAAGATTCCAGTCTGTTTACAATACCTAAAAAGTCTGTAAAGATAATCCTGCCAACCGCCTATTTCACCAAGTCTGTCAACCAGTACATAAGGAAACATAAAGCCATCTGGCTTGTATGTTCCATTGTGGAGATACCCTGCAGTGGAATAGCACAGCATCACATTTCTTGGGGATGGGGCAACTTTATAAGTTGTAGCACTTATAGTTCACACACAGAACATTCAATCTTTTTAAATGTGTCATAGGCTTATTGAATTACCCAGCTTAAACCCCAAGGGATATTCCCTTTTGGAATCTGACCTTCTGTCATGGCACAGACATGTAGATTTTTATGATGAATATTAAATAGCTGGTACAAAGAAAATCTACTAAAATGTGATATTTTTAACCACAGCTGACTGGTTGGTGAATGTGCAACATGAAATCTGTTCACCAAAGATGAGATTTTTACAGCCATTTATTTACCTCAGGATTGGAATATATCTAAAGGCATAATAAAAGTAGCATAACAAAAACATCTTTATGACTGCAACACCACCCATAATTTGTAAATACAATCTCCTTTAGCTATGGTCGTAGAGGCAGGCTTTCGCCCATATTGTTCGCATTTTCAAATTTATCATAATAGAGTAATCAGCATGCAAAATAATACTTAAATGCTTAGATGATACAGATCCCACTGAGTATCCTCTAGACAGGGTTTTCTTCATGATTGTGTGCAGGCTACCACATTAAAGGGAATCAAGGATGACTTACCTGGCTTACACCTTAGACCTGAGAAGTCTTGAAGCTTATCAGGCAAACTTAGCATTTTAGGCACATCAGTCAATTATTTGCAGGTTTTAATGCTTTAGTTTCTACACCATATACATTTCTCCCTATAGGACCTGCCTTGGAGTTCAGAATTCTATTTAAAAGCTCATTTGGTAGCAAAAAGACAGTGAGCACCCCTGCCAAGTGCCTTTTTTATAGGAAATTCTTTCAAAGACATATGTTGGGCAATATCTTTGATAAGGAGCTGTTGTATAAGCTTTGAACTACCTGTATATGCCACAGGAGAAATTGTTTTACTAACAATTTTCCTTATATATTCTCAGCATACGGAGCCTAACACCTTTTCACAATCCTTCATTTCAGTTGTAATTGGCTCTGGGGCTATCAAAAGCCCCTTAAGGTGCAAACACAAGGTTCTGATATGAACTGTACTGATGTAAGTCTGTGTGAATCCCATTTGGGTTTTGTGAATGATCTTAGAAAGTAACCCTTTAATCCTTTTCTGCTAAAATGTGGGCATAAAATTTTACATCTAAATTAATCAGGGATGCTGGCCTGTAATTACATGGAAAAGAGTGAGCTTTATTGGGCTTCCAGAGCACCATGATAACAAATGCACTAAATGAGAGATTGGCCCTCTTTCCCTCTTGGAGTCTCTGGAAGAGCTTAGTCATTGGCTCAGGTATAATTGCAGCGAAAAACATAAAAATGTCATTGGTTAGGCCATCCAGTCTCAGTGCATTTCCCCTAAGTGATTTGGCAATAGCCATGGGCTACTCATAGAGATACTAGCCTTGTCTGATTCCACAGAAGTTGTCATTATATACTGATTTAGGTATTATTATATTTAGTGATTTTAAGTATAAGACTAAGGCCTTAAAAGTTAAAGATAAGACAGTAAAAGTTATTGGCTTAATTTTTAAGAAGTTTACAACAAGAAATAATGACTGTCTTTTGAGGTTGCTCATAACATATGTTTGACCCATTATGTAGTTTTGCCCCTACAAGAAAGGTGATTTCCTGGATTTAGAAGGTATTCAATGAAAATTTACAAGGCGCATCACTACTTGTAGAGATAAATCATACCGATCTAGGCTGTAAAGTCTAGGTCTCTTTTCGATCAGTTACAAATATCTGAGGGATACACTTTGTTTAGCCTACAGGGAGCTCTGTAGTGAAGAATATCGACCTGTACTAAATACGAATTACTGAATACAAGCATATTAACCAGAGGTGCATATTTTACTTACAGAACTGAGGAGTCAAGGACAGTCTTCAGAGGAAACTACTTAACACAGTCATTGCTTCAATTTTGGAACATGGTTCCTTTACTTATTCAACTTCTTTCTTCTTTGCAGATATTCAACAATCATAGGATCATCATAGGATCACAGGAGGTTACTAGGCCACTGGCCCTAAGGAATCTACAAGCCTAGCCATGTTATACCCTCATTCACTTATGGACCAAGATATATAGTCTATGTTTGCTCACGAATCTAAGAGCAACACCGGCTGCCCCTGTCTAAGAAGGACATAGGTGAAACCCCCAGTGTAAATTTACGGTTTCTCATTCAGTTGTCCAGGTTGCACTTAAATAGGGTCATTGAGGAGCTCTGTTTTACATGAATTGGGAGTTTGTTCCAGAAGAGTTGCAACCTCTGGGAGACAGATCTCTCTCCAGCATGTCCTGTTAATATCACAGGCTAGGTTAAGATCCCTAGAGCGAGTGAAACTTACCCCATTGTATCTGTGGATGTGAACTGCTTTGTAGGCAAGGCACAAGTCACCTCTAAGCAGTCTATATGATACTGAGTAAAGTGATAGGGCCTTCAGTCTGTCTGTGTAGGTCATGTTTTGTAGGCCCTGAATTTTCTTTGTGAGAAGCCTCTGAGGTCTCTCCAGTTGATGCATATGTCTGTTGAGGTACATACAGAAGGGAGCATTGTACTCTGTTGTTGGTCTGATGAGAACAAGTACAGGGGAGTTATAACTTCCTTAGCTTTGGATGCAATACCTTTGCTTAAGACGTGTGCAATGTAGAAGGCCTTCCTTACTACTATGGACACCTAATGATCAAAATTAAGGTTGTTATCAACTTACATTCCTAAATCTCTCACCAATGAGGGATATTATTAATGTTGTAATTAGCAGGGGTTTCTCCTTTGCCATAGGGGATGATAATGCACTTTTTTGTTTTTAGTTTTAAGTCCATGGGTTTGACACTGATCATTTGTCTGTTTAAGCCCATTTTGTAGTATGTTGACATCTTTCAGGAATTTGATGATTGCACCCAGTTTGTAGTCATCAGCAAACTTGATAAGCCACAGGCCATCTGCTTTTACATGGACTTCTGAAAAATAGATACCAAACAGTAGGGGGCCCAGCACAGATCCCTCTGGAACACCACTGCTAACAGGTCTGCTAGCAGAGTTGGTATCCCCAATTTTGACTGTATGTGTTCTGTTTGTGAGCCAGTTGGAAATCCATCTAGTGACATAATGATTAATCCCCAGCTGGGTGAGTTTCTTAATAATGCCTGAGTGAGGGATTGTGTTAAAGGCCTTGGCTAGGTTGAGATGGGTCTATATTATGTGATCAAAGCTTTAGTTAGTCGAGTAACTAAAGCTGGAGCACTAATGTCAAAAATGCAAAACCACGAACGACAGTTTCCATGCAGGGAAACAATTTGTTTGGCCATTAAGCGGATTTTGCCCTTTCTACAATGTGGAGCAATCTCGGAGTTGGTATATTTAGTTAGGGTGTGTGTGTGTGGGGGGGCAAAGCCCCCCACTTAATTTGTGTTTAATGTTGTTATTTTTTTTTGTTGGGACTACGACATTGTTTCCCTGCATGGAAACTGTTGTTCGCAGTTTTGCGTTTTCAATATTTAGTGATCGAGCTTTAGTTACTCGATTAACTAAAGCTTCAATCACGTAATATAGACGTATCAAGATAGGCAGTGTGAACTGTTTTGCCTTCATCCAGATCCTTGATGACATTCTTGAAGAAGTCCACCAGATTTAGCTGGCAAGATCTGCCCTTAAGGAAGCCAAACTGGGTTGGGTCAAGAGTCTGAAGGTCACCTATATCCTTGTTGATAAGATCCATGATGATTCTCTCCATGGCCTTGCAGATAAGGCTGGTTAGGCTTATGGGTCTATAGCTCCTGGGGTTGGTTGAGGGGCCCTCTTTGTACAAGGGGATTATGGTTGCTGCTTGGACAAAAACAGTGCTTAGACTGAGATTGAAGAGCATGCTCAGTGGTTCCACTAATTCTGTTTTAGACCATTTAATAGGCAACCTGGGATGTTGTCCAGTCCCATAGAGGCTATATTTTTGGCCTTGGAGAGTGCAGCTACGACCTGCTCTCTGTAGATCCTAGGAAGAAAACTGGTGACAGGTATGTTATGGGGTATGATTGGTGTGGATGGGGGGTGAAGCTTTTGCCAAATCTGTCCTCTAGCAGGTTGTCAATGTCCACAAGTTCAGTGAAAGTGGTACAGTCCACAGCTAGTATGGCACAAAGCTAGGTCTTCCCTTTTAAATTTTGGACATAGCTAAAGATTGCTTTGTGATTTACCTTAGCTAGCGATGCTAATGTAGTTTCATAATTAGCTTTAGGGGACTTTATAAGATGTCTAATCTTACTTGTTTATGCTTTGGAGGGAGTTCTTCCTTTGCTGGGACCATTACATCTTGTTTTTTGTCAGCAGTTTCTTTCTCTTATTGTATAACCTATTTATGCTGGATGTCCACCAGGGTAGCTTAATTTTTCGTGAAGATCTTGATTTCATCCATTCTGGTATGGCTGAGTATATTATATAGGTGTTTGTACAGGACATTTGTGTATACCTCAGTGTATGAGCCATTGCTGTCAGTGTTTGCAGGGGGTCTGAAACTAGTGATGCCATCACTCAGTAGGCTATAATTTGCTTTGGAGAAAGCTTTTTTAACCTTTTTGCTCCTGAAGGTTGGTCAGGTATGATCATTACTTCAAACGAGACTGATTTATGATCTGACTTCACCAGGGAGATCCTCACACACAGGGTGATGCAGCGATCCCCCATGTTGGCAAGCACTATGTCAAGGATGCTAGAGCCCCTTCTGGGGGTGCTGACTATCTGGTCCAGAGCATTTGTGTTAACATGGGTGAGCATGTTTGTGCTCATATATATTACCCAATCAATGGAAGGATAGCTAAAGTCACCCATCACCAGAGTATTTGGCTGTACTGACAGTCACTCAAGCAGGTCCAGATAGGCTATGTGGTTTTCGTGGTTCATGGTGAGGGGACCTATAGCTAACAACTCTACGGAGGCATATTTTTTAACCAGTCTATTGGCATATATGTCTTTAATGAAGATGGATAGCCATCCTCCCTCTTTTTTTTTAAATTCATTGAGTGGTCTGAATGTGTGGAATGTATTGTAGCCCTGCATGGCTGGGGTGGTCTCTGAGGCCTTGAATCATGTCTCTGTGACTGTGCAGACAACAGCTTCTTCCAGGGTGAGAAGTGCTTCAGATGAGTGCAGTTTCTGATTTATACTCCTAGCATTAAGCAGCATAACCGTGAGTTTATTTCTGGAGAATATTTTTACATTGGAAATTTTCTTCTTATGACATTGCCTAAAAAAGGCACTATGGAGGAGGCAAGTATCTTTGCCAGCAACCTAAAACCTAGAGGTGACAGAAGAAGACCATCTCTGGCAAAGCAGTGTGGTCTGTCGTCCCTGTCATCCCAGGCTGACAAATACTGGATCCCCCTGGACCGACACTAGAAGTTAAGTCAATTGTTGAAGGCAATTATTTTTTGTTTGTATTGTGGCATCACCCAGGGTGAGGGAAGAGTGGTGCTTAGGACTAAGGACATACCTGTCTGGGACATATAATCTGAAAATGCCATCCACATTTTTAACACATGGTTGGATCCCAGAGTATATACATTCATTGAGGAGTCTGCATTGTGAATGGCTTTTGGCCTTTACACAGGAATTAACAAACAACTGAACAACTGAATAGGTAATATGGATATGCTCCATATGGTCAAGCATTTATAATATTAAACATCTGTAATACCAGCAGAAGTGACTGAATCATCGTATGATCACAAAATGTCGAATTACTTCATAGGTTCACACTACAGCAGGGAGTGGGAATTTGCCCTTTCTCCACTGTAGTACAATCTCAGAGTTGATATATATATAGTTATCAGTAGGTGTAGGATGTTTTTTTTTTTTTTTTTTTTTGATGTTTTGAGTTTCAGTCCTTTGGGATTGACCTTTTGCTGACTTTGTGTTACTTGGATATTTCAAAGTATACTCATGTGTGTGTATATAAATACACACGCACATATTTTGTCAGCATTTTTGTTGAAAAAGTAATATGTGCCCAATTTAATAAATGTGCATTTCATCAAAATCAGGTTTGCTTAAGTTTTGCTGATGTGTAAAGCAGGAAGATGGATTTTTGAGGATGGATGTGGGTCTAGAGGTGGGAGTATCAGAAGGCTAGGTTTGCGTAATTGTTAGATAAGGAGTAGATGTTGTGTTTTGAGTTGTATGGAAATAGGGGAATGTGTTTGCAGATTGTGTTTAGAATAAGGACTTGGGAAGGATAAAGATGCAGTGCTATGTGTGTGTGTGTGTGTGTGTTGCCTGCATTTGGCAAATGTCCTTGTTTCTTGTGTTGTGGTAGTGTTACAGATTTTTTTAAGGTAAAGTGTACTGATGGGGTTAAGGGCAGCATTAGGGTTAGAGCTAGTAGGTATTATAAGGTAGAACAGGGGACTTTGCCCTCCTGCACAACCTTACCCATGTGTGCTAACCATAGTTTTATCCCTGTTCACTGAGAGCATCTTCCCAGCATTTCAGATGAAATGATACCCACATCAATAAAAAATTAAGAACACTACTGGAACCATTATGCACTCTTAGTACTAAATTCAATATAACTAGGCATGCTTCAGAAGTCTGCCATCAGATTATAGCGGTTTTCATACATAATGACAGCACGTCACATCTCAGCATTACAATATCAGACCTATAAGTCTTACTTTTTCATTCTTTGAAAACTTACAGAACGTGTACAAACAGATCATATTCTAAGAGACACTATGTCTTTGTTAAGGGAAGATCTTCCATTACTAGGAAAAAACTATATATTACAAGCAGGAGTGGCCTTAGGTCAACTGGTGCCCTAATTAAAAGGACTCCACAGTGCCCCCCCCACCCAGTGCCCCCATCCTAGTCTACCTACACCAAATAAATACTGGAAAAGTGCCCCTACTACAGCGGTGCCCTAGGCGGCCGCCTAGTTGGCCTATGCCTAAGGCCGGCTATGATTACAAGCTTTGCCATCAACTAGAGGTCAGAATCAATCTCTGTACCCTTTATCTATGAAGTAAAGACCTTAATCATTATACCGCCCCTCCCCCTCATCTATGGAGGCATTTGATACCATGTGCCACAGGACATTAGACATATACTCATTCAACTCAGTATTAACTGTTACATACTTTTACGGTAAAATGGTTGAAGAAGAAAATTTAAAAGAAAGAATAGCAAATTACCTGTTTCCATTTCCTGAAATGCTTGGATGGAGTTCTTTGAAGCTTTGTATTTAGATCACTCCTATTAGGACTCTTTTGGATATAAATACAAGCAGACCGTTATGATTAGTTGAATATACTGATGATTGCAAAGTGTGGCATTTCAATTAACTGCAGTAAAGCTACACATATATGCTTCAGAATAATTTAGCACAGTAACAGCAGTACCATTGTTAATGTCACTAATGTAGCATTGACAAGTATGGGAAAAAGGATAACATACTTGGATTATAAAAGTAATGGAGAGACACTACAATACTAGATCATAAAATAAATTCTCTAAGAATCAAGAATGAATACTTGATGCACTTCTTTTCTTCCTACATGCAGTGACCTTCTGACATCTGCCCCATCCTCCAACCTTCTGCTATATGCCAATTATTTTCTTACTCTCAGGGGAGGTCCGGGCAATCCCCATACACAATCCACTGTCCAGAATGACCTTAATAAATTATTTTCCTGGTCCATCCATCAATGATCTTGTTAAATATCTCTAATTCCAAGTCCAGATTTTTGCTACTATCCCAAAATTAGCTGCTAGTTGTTCATTAAGAGTTATTGATTCTTCGGCCAATAATATCTTACAAGTTAATGTTTAGAAATATCTGGGCATGCACTAATTTTACCCTTAACTTCTGTCACAATGTCTCACTTATCAACATTGTTCTATAGCAGTGAAAACAAGCATACAGTCGTACATTACTCCATAACCCAGAAATCCTTGCTGCTCTAGCAAAAAATACTGACTCATTTCTCTCCCTTTAATCACTCTTGAAAGCTCCCAGATATCCTGAGTTTGAAGACTGCCTTACTAAAAATTTGCTTCTTCATAACTTTAGCTGAGCCCTTCACTCGGTGCATTTCCCAACTCTACCACTGCTGTCCACATTGAAAGAGACCCCATTCTATATACTACCATATGCAGACTTCTGTACTGAATTAATGTCCACAGCTTGCACTCAGATTTCAACATCTACTGTTATCCTACCCACTTGGATCATAATTATCAGATGTTCTTGCACTGTACTGCTTTCCCTTCTGCTTTTCTTGTACAGAATGTTCCTTCTTCAATCGTACTCCTGTAGTTTGTAATTCAGTAACCTCTAAGATAAGATCAAGAGAGTATATTCATTTAGATCATCCCTTCTCCTACATTTAAAAGGATCTTCAAAACGAAACTGTTATACTAAATAAACCCACTCCTAACAGCTCCCCAGTTCTGGCTGTGTCTACATTTAACATCTACCTGAGTGCTTCTGAACGATTCCACATATCCACTGCTCATTTGTATGTGCCATGCTGTAGACTATCTTCTCTTTAATATCTACCAGGCATCTTCCCATCAACCCTTACTTCCTTCCCTTACTAACAAGATAGTGATGCAACCCAGTCTTCTAATCTCAACAAAATCAATCGACCCCAACTGACAAAGGTGTCCCAAAGTGGTACAACAAAGCAAGAAAATCTTCAAGGTACACCACCACGGGCTTGCACTGTGTCAATAGCGATAAAAACACTCTTTATTCGAAGATAAACAATAAAAGTGATAAAAACACACAAAATTCCCAGCTGAGGTAAGTGTCTTTGGCTTCGTAAGCTTTCTTCAGAGCATAAATAACAAGTGCTGGGTAAAAACATATATAGTGCTGCAGCCAATCCAGTGGCTTAAAAATACTTTTTATCCTATCAGCAGTGCACCTCTTAACTCTTAGTCCTTGGTCAGAAACAAGCTGCACAGGATCTGGCTTCCAATCAAAATCCTCTGCTGCTACTGTAGCATCCTCAGTCAGGTATATACACACTCTGTTCTTTGCATCTCTGCACTCAGAGAAGTTTAACACCCTATAGTGTATAAGTACCAATCAAATTATTTAAGTAGTGTTTCCTTCCAATCACTGATACAGCCTATTAGAGTGCTGTTACCAAGCCTTCAGCCAATATTGTAAACACTGCCATTTCTTCATTGCTCATAAGAACTTTTCCATTACTAACCTGCTGTAAAAAGCAGACAATGTTAACCTAATGAAGTGGTTTTATCCTTTTTTAACTTAATTTTAATATTTTTATTTTTATTATTCCTGTTCATCTATGCTTCCTCTATACATTGCCATCTATTAGCAAAAGCTTCCTGGTGAACAAGAAAAAAAAAAACATATTAAGCAAAGTTTTCTCATTGCTTCATACAAGGAACAAAAGCCTTACAAAAAGGTTCTCATCCTGGTTTCCTGCATATAGTCTTTTGATTTAACAGAAAATATAAAACATTTACAATATTGGCAGGGAAAAAAATGATTGAATAAGAACACACTTAGGGTAACTCCTACTTATACCCCCCCAAGTTTACCGTGTACTCCAATAAGGAGATACGGCCATTACAAGGACTGTCCTTATGATAATTATGAGTTTATATTGCCTTTACAGGATACAACTATTATCTTTTATTATATCTTTTTATTGTTTATTGTTACCAACCGCCATCCTCCGATCACAGCTGGAGGTTGTTACTAATAGAAACACAACCCATCAAACACTAAATGTTCCATTTATGTCCTGTTGATGAAATGCTACTAATTAGTTCCACCCCTCAGGGTATGAGGGCGGAATCCCTTAAATGATGATAGTTGGATCCTGTAAAGGCAAGATAAACTCGTAATTATCATAAGGACAGTCCTTGTAATGGCTGCAGTCACAGTTGAGTAGGAGCACATTATTAGCCATTACATTTGTTATAGTTTGCAGCTACTTTAGTTACAGTATAAAATAAGGGATTGTGTTGAATTCTCTATAAGTAATCACAGTTAGGTATATTAAACTTATTGGCAGTTAAACTTTAGCAATGTGAAGAGAATATGAAAACACTTATGAATATATGTTCTGCAGGATTCGATATAAAATTAGGGCGTGAGAGTAAATTTCTATCCTATGAGTCAGAAGTACAAGACAGGAGTGCATATCATGTACGTACAGTCAGTGCCTAGTAGGTGTAATAGCGATGCAGGCCTAGATGATGGTTGTTTTGATACTCATGTTAGTAGTTAGACAAGTTTAGCTTGCAAGGGGGACGTTAATTAAAGGAGATAGTAGTGGTAAGTTTGGGAATCAGTTTATGGGAGATGTAACACTGAAACAAGTGCAGTGCCACTGAGCGGAGAGAGAAGGGACATTGTTGATGATCCTAAGTGTTAATGGGAGTGCATTCCACTGTTTGGCAACTGAGAAGGAGTAGAGTATTTTCCCAGCAGGGAAGTTTGGTTTTTCTACTTGGCGAAGTTGGTTCTCAGATCTGTGAGGTCTGTTTGTGTGATAGTGAGTAAGTATAGAAGTAAGGGCTGGGCATTCTGATGATTTGTGGATAATTTTGTGTGCTGTAGTTAACTGTAGGTATGTTATGTAATGTGGGAGTTCAAAGGAATATTTTTCATTAGTTGTCAACTTAGCAGTCTTATTGTAGCAGATCTCAAGCTTAGTTTTCAGGGAGGGCTGGATATTGGTAAGGAGGGGAGCACCATATAGGAGAGAAGGTAGAAGAAAGGTTGAGGCAAGGGTTTGTTTTGTAGACTGGCTAAGAAAGTTTTTATGTCTATACAGGATACTGAATTTTTGATTTTTTTTTTATACTATTGTGCACATGCGGGTCAAAGGTTAGGTTTTCATCTACGATGATGCCTAGCAGTTTTGTATGGGACACAACCTTGATAATAGTTTTGTTTTGGGACTGTATAGAGGATTCAGTCTTGTTTAAGGGGGTGGTTTTCTTAGGAATAAATAACAGGAAATTAGTTTTGTTTGGGTTTAAAGCAAGGTGGTTATTGGTCATCCAAGTTTACCGTGTACTCCAATAGGGCCTTTTGGGTAACTTTTTGCAGTTTAGATGTAGAGTTTCAGAGCAGATGATGGCTGATTCATCTGCGTATTGTATTACAGATCCATGACTGACTGGATTGAAAATACAGAAAAGAAGAGGTCCTAGTATGGAGCCTTGGAGAACACCTGTGTATATGTCAATGAATGGAGAGAAGGAGTTCTGCCACTTGGTAGATTGTTGTTTATTTTCAAGGTAGTTAGTGAACCAATTTAGGGTTGGGAGGAGATACCAAGTTTGGCAAGTTTTGTGAGAAGTAAATGGTGGGAGATAGTATCAAAGGCTTTTGAGAGGTCAAGAAAAATGAGGAAATAAGTTTACCTGCATCTCGAGCTAGGTTAACAGTATCCATGAAGGATATAAGAAATGTTGTAGTACTGTGGCCTGGCCTGAACCTGTGCTGAGTAGGGCTAAGCAGTTGATTTTGAAGTAGATAGTTTAGAAGTTGAGTGGTGATGCATGTTTCTAAGATTTTTGAGATGGGGAGAGAATAGTGATAGGGCAAAAATTGGAAATGTCTGTACTGTTGCCGCCTTTGTGGAGGGGAAGAATGTCTGCTTTTTTCCAGATAGTAGGTACATAGGACTCTTGGATAGATCTATTAAGAAGTATACTGATTGGTGAAGCAATGGTTTTACCTGGCATTTGTAGGTATTCAGGGGATAGGTTGTTAGGAGAATTAGAGCCAGGTTTGAACTTGAGAAGTAATTTTGTTATAGTTGCAGTAGGTACAGGGGAGAAAGAAAAGCTAGGTAGAGAAGGAGTAGTGGTGTTTTTTGAAGACTGATTTGGAGGTATGGAGTTAGAATTGCACTTAGTCTGAGGAAAGGTGGCAGTGAGATTACATATGGTGTTGATAAAATATGAGTTGAACAGAGTGGCTATTTCAATAGGTGTTTTGTCTGGATTTGGACAGAGGTTGTTCTCTGAACCTGGATTTAGCATATATGTAATGGAGTTCCAGAATGTGTTTGAGTTTTTTTGTAGTTCTTTTAGAGACTTAGGTAGTGTTCTTTCTTGTCTTTAATGACTAAATGCTTTACTTGATTATGGAGTTGTGTAATTTGTAGGAGATCAGGGGATTTTTATTTTATTTGCCATAGTTTCCATGATTTGTCCCTAGTATCCATGAGCTGCCTAGTAGCTTTAGTGAGCCAGATGGCATGGTTAGTTTTTACTATTTTTATTTTGATGGAGTGGGGCTAGTTTGTTTAAAGTCTGAAGCAATATTGAGTTAAAGAACTCAACAGCTTCATCTAGGGGAAGGACTTTTAGTATGTTCCAGTTGATGTTTTAGGGCTTCATTCAGGGTTGCTGGGTTGAAATTAGTTAGGTTTCTTGTTTGTTTATATTGGTGTTGACTTGGTAATGGAGTGGTCTTACATAGAATATAGACAAGTACGTGGTCGCTGATACTGTAAGGTAGTGTGCATGCTGAGGATATTTTATTTGGGTCTGACACTAGAATCCATTCAAAGATGGATCCGCTGTCTTTGTTGGGTTTGGTTGTATTGGTTATTAACTGTGTAAAATTAAATCGGTTGATATCAGATGAGGGAGAGTGGTTAGAGAGACCATTTTATGTTTACATCACCTAGGATAATTGCTTCTTTTTTTATATTGTTTGATATCCAGGCAAGAATTTCTTCTAACAGAGGAATATTGTTACCTTGGGGGATGTATACGGTTATGATGCAGAGATTCTTACAGTTATTCATTTTTAGGAATGATATTATGGTTTCAGTAGTGAAAAATTGTGGAATGGCATTAGACTAGGGGACTAGAGTTAATGTATTTGGAAAGAGTAGTGCAATGCCTCCTCCTTTTTTGCAGGGTATATCTTTTCTTAAGCAAGCATAGCTTTGAGGGAGGAATGCAGATTCTTTTATATAGGGTTTTAGCCAGATTTCTTTGGCAGCTAATATGTTTGATTTGTTATAAACCCATTATGGCCAAGTGCCTCTCTCAGGGGGCAATCCAGGAGAATTGCCCAGTTAAATGGCTAACTCATGAGAAGTAGACAAATGAATATCCATGGAAACAAACCCAGGACTACAGGATAAAGATGATTTGCAGTTCTTATCCTTAATTTTCCACAATAACCTGACAATCATAGCAGTTCCGAGCCACCATGGAGTTCTTGTGCTGGGAATTTGATAGCACCATCTCCAAGAATGGGTGAAATAGCACTCACTGGTCACTTCTCACTCTCCATAGCAAACACCACCTCACCAGTCAATTGAGAATCAATTGAACCTAAATTATCCGGAGTGTAGTTATGGCCAGAGCCATGAAGCCAGGTATATTTTATGCACTTGCTGGTAGATAATATGTAAGTAAAGGTATATTTATAGCAAAGCAACTGTGATCTCTTGCTGGCATACATTATTTTTATTATTATTATTTGTATTATTATTATTATTATTATTATTATTATTATTATTATTATTATACAGTTTCTTATTAATCTTGTCAGTTAAATTAATGTAGGCTAGGTACTAAGCAGGGTTTTCAATAAAGTTAGTGATATTAAATTTAATTTAGGGATTTTAATGTTTAAGTAAGTTTAATTTGTTCATCAAAGGTTTATTATTATAAAAGGTTAGTTATTAGGGTGGTGTAGGACTAGAGGAACTCATGGGGTTTAAGGATCAGGTAAGGAGCATTATAACAGAACTCAAACTGCCCAGATGTTAACGATACCAGCTGGCAGCTAACTTATATCTCTTGCTGAAGTCTGATAATCTTGCTACAAAAAAACTGCATTATTCAAGGCATCTACTTCGTTTTGGATGCGGGTGACTACCTAGACTAAATCTGTGATGAGCACTTACGCATTTTCAGCTAGAGGAGGTTCATAGGTTGGTACTAGGCTATAGGCCCTAGGGCCCATACAAGCCTAGCCATAACAATTCCCTGGCTATTTCTTCCCACAGTATTTACTTCCCTGGACCCCTGTCTAGCAGGGTGACTGATGTGATCCCCAGGGTGAATTTCCTATCTCCCATCTAGTCATCAAGGTTCCTTTTGAAGAGGGCCAAAGAGATGCTCTGCTTGACATGTATGAGCAGTCTATTCCAGAGTCTGGGGAATCTCTGGGTCAGGAACCGATCCCTCCAGTATGTTTTGTTCATTGTGATGACAAGGTTTAGATCCCTGGAGCATGTGTCTCTGAGGGATTGGGATTTCTTTAAGTGTAGCATGTCCAACAGCTCTTTGTTTGACATGGCCTTGTATGTTAAGAAGAGATCGCCTCTGAGTAGACGATATGCAACAGAGTATAGGTGGAGTTTTTTTAGATGGTCAGCATAGGGCATCTGCTTTAGGAATGTGATTCTTTTAGTGAGGCATTTCTGCAGCCTTTCCAGTTGTTACAGATGTCTTGAGAGGTACATACCAAATTGGACATTGTATTCTATAATAGGTCTAATGAGGGATGAGTACAGTGGGACAATGACCTCATTTTTTCTGGATGAAAATCCCTTAGTGATGAGGTGTGCCACATAGAAGGATTTCCTGACTGTTGTAGCAGTGTGGTTATCGAAGGTGAGACCACTGTCCACCTGTATCCCTAAGTCTCTTATCATACTTTCAGTGTTTAGTGTACTGTCACCTATGTGGTAATTCACGGGTACATGTTTTTTCCCAAAGGGGATAACTATATATTTCTTGGCATTGAGCTTGAGACCATGGCTCTGGCACCAAGCATCTGTTTCTGTAAGGCCCTTTTGCAGAATATCCACATCATTTGGGGATTCAGTAATGGCTCCCAGTTTGCAGTCATATGTGAACTTTGTTAGCCAGAGTCCCTTAGTGCTGGCCTGTACTTTAGAGAAGTAGATGTCATACAAGAAAGGTCCCAGGACTGAACCCTGAGGTACTCCAGTTGTCACTTGTCTGGAGCTGGATTTGGAGTCAGCTACTTTTACAGAGTAGGTTCTGTCAGCAAGCCAGCTGGCAACCCATCAAGTGCTGTAGGGATTAATGCCCAGCTTAGTAAGTTTATCTATGATTCCAGAGTGGGGGATGGTGTTGAAGGCCTTGGCGAGGTCCAGATAGGCTGTGTGGACCACCTTACCCTTGTCCACAGCTCTGGAGGCTGATTCGAAGAAGTCAATCAGGTCCAGGAGACAAGATCGACACTTCACAAACCCAAACTGCATGGGGTCCAGTGTTTGAAGGTTGCCAATGTCTTTCTTTATAAGTTCCATGATAATAAGTTCCATTGGCCTTGCAGATCAGGCTTGTCAGACTGATGGGGCAGTAGATCCCGGGATCCAAAGTGGATCCCCCCTTGTCGAGTGGGATAACTGTAACTGTGCGCCACTCAGTGGGCACGAAGCCTGAGGTGAGGCTATGATTAAACATGACACTTAAGTGAGGTGCCAGTTCATTTTGTAGTTCATGTAGTACACAGCCCGGGTCCTTCATTTATGTAACATTTTGTGGCAACAAG
This sequence comes from Protopterus annectens, assembly GCF_019279795.1. NCBI lineage: Eukaryota > Metazoa > Chordata > Ceratodontiformes > Protopteridae > Protopterus > Protopterus annectens. The sequence goes on along the minus strand of NC_056749.1, from coordinate 535,452,164 downwards.
GTGTTGTGTATGTTTTGAAGGGGATTCGTTAGAATATGTAATCATCTCTTTTCTGCTTCCCTAATATGAAGGGAAATTTACAGATGTCACTGATGAGCCACTCATCTATAGGTCTGAAGCCATATATACTAATGCCACTTTTCAGATTTGGAACCTGTCTAGGTTCATCCTACTCGGTGGAGACAAAACATAACACATTTGAAGAACTATTTATTTATGTTTATTTGGTTGCCATTTGGGTTACTAATGACAGATTTTACAAAGAGACAGAGACAAAAAAAAATCAATAATGGGAGTAGAATGTAGGAAGAATTCTCAGGTATCCCAATTTTTTCCTCTTTGTGCCTGTTGTTTGGAGAAAGGAAAGGAGGAGTCATCCAGTGCAGCCCATTTAGACAGCCTTTTGACAAAGAGTCGCTCATGCTCCTGAAATGATTCTTCTAGTAGCAGTTAAGGGGTAATATCCTTGCACTGCCTGGTTCTGTAAGGTTTCAGACAGCCTGCATGAGCTCTGGTGGTGTAAATCAGACTGAGAAATGTGATTAATAACTACATATGTGAAAAATTGCCTTTTGGAATTTATACGTTCTCCACTCCCATATTAATAGAAAATGAATTCTTTAATTAACTTTATTCAGGGAACCTATATAGCTTCAGTTCCAGAATATACATTTACTTTGGTTAAGAATGTTAAACTGAAATTGTTAAATTTATTGTATAATTAGTTAGTTGGTAATTCCTTTTGCTGACTGGGTAAGTCAGAGAGACCTATTTATACAGGCTGTGAAAATTTGACTTCTTTTTGGCAGGAGGACAACTGTGCATCCTGCTGAAGAGGTGATATGGTGATAATGTAGGGAGAATTGGTAGTGTATTTTATGTCTCCTTTTTTTAATTTCTCCAAGTCTTTTGGGTTTCTAATGCCATGACAGGAATGGACTCCATTCCTAAGTCAAAGTACGATTAAAGTTCATGAAATTAGTATTGTTTCAGTCTTTGATGTCAGCCAGAAGTGCTTTACACAGCACCTGCAATGTGCCCAGTAGTGACTCCTTCTGCAATTCGTACGGAGTTACATGTATTGGTAACATATTTAAATACGATTGTAGACTCTTTTTTATAAGACCCGTTGCTCCTACTAGTATTGGAACTGTCTGGGTATCTTTCTTCCACAGGGCTCTCATTTCTGTCTGCAAATCCTGGTATTTTATGACTTTGTGTCTCTCTGTATGCAAGACACTTTAGTCACTGGGTGTGGTGATTTCAATGATCAATTCTACTTTTGTCTTCTTTTCATGGGCCACTATATTCAGTTTTCTAGCATCTGTCTTTTGAACTGTTGGTAATGGACGATCCCATGCAATGTAGACTTTGTCATTTTCTATGATGCTTTGTGGCTCATGTTTCCAATGTTTTTCAGCACTTCAGTGCCATAATGTTTGCACACTAACCAGTGCAACAGTCATGCCACATTATTATGCCTTTCACTATACAGTCCTTCTGCCATTAGTATGTCACAACCAGCAATGAGGTGTGCAACTGTTTCCAATTCTGTTTTACAAAACCTACACTTGTCTGTTTCTCTCACATGTTCAATGGAATCTGTAAACCAATGTGTACGTAGCCCATTATCTTGTGCTACCAATATTAACCTTACATCTCTTAGTTTGAATTTACCTCTCCTTAACCATTCCCGTGTTTGTTCCTGGTCAACATGAGGTTCTTCCAGAAATGTTCTATACTTGCAACTATCCCTGGAATTATAATTTGTCCTTTATCATGGCTTAATTGCAAAGTGGTCTGCCACTGTTTCATGATCACTGTAATATAGTCGATCAGCGTAGGGTGTAGGTTAAACACTCTTTTATCCATGAATGTGGGATACTATCAAATGCTTTTTTGTAGTCAATCCATGCTATACTTAAATTCTTCCCCTTTTTACAGTTTTCCACTATGACTTTAACAACAAATGATCCTTTATTCCATAGACCTTTCTTTTATTGCCCTTTTGTTCTTTGGCCATAATTGAGTTGTTTTCTAAACTCTGTCGATATCAATTCCAGTGTATACTTTATACATCGTCGGAATGCAAGTTATTGGTCTATAATTTTTAGGGTAGCTTGCAGGTTCACTCTTAAGTAGGAGCATTGTTTTTCCTGTTGTTGGCCAGGTTGGAGTCTGGTCGGGGTGCACATATAAATAGTTCTTACTCATGGCTAAATTTTCATGCAAAGATGTTAATACTTTTAACAAGAAGTTAGGTACTGCATTTGGGCCTGGGGTTTTCCAATTACAGGTTTTTCTTAACTTTGTTTCAATCTCTCTGGCTGTTACTTCACCCCATTTCATATCCTGTACCTTAAAACTTCTTATTCTTTCTTTTACTTCTTCTATCCATTTAGCATCTTTGTTATGTTCCACAGGATCATCATAGATACTTCAAAATGTATCTATTTCTTCTTTTTTTGTGGTCTTTCAATTCCTCTTACCTTGTTTGCCAACTCTCTATAAAACTTTTTTGAGTCATCAATAAATTGCTTATTTTGTACTTTTCCTTTCTATTTATCTGCGTATCTTCTAAGTTTTTCTACCTGTGCTGAGATTTTTAGTTTATTTGCGATAGTGCATAATAGATTCTGATCTGTTCTAATACTGTGCATTGCTTTTATCACTTATATCTTTCTAAGTATTTTTGTTGATGTGTTCCCTCTTCTATAGTCTTCTAACAGTGACACTTCTTGTCTTAATTGCTTTATAGTTTTCTCAATTCAATACATCCATGATGGCATTTGATTTCTCCCCTTCCTTTCCCTCACTACCCTGGGCTCTTGTGGCAGAACTTTATCAGTTATTAATTTAGCTGCACAGTAATATATCCTGTTTACTTCTGTTATATTGCATGTATGTCTATGGACAGTCCTAACTACTGTGTTCATTTTGTTATCAAACATCTGACTTTTTGGTTTTATTGACGTTTTACAGTCTATTTCTTTCACTGATCTTAATATGTCTATCTATCTCTATTAAATCAAGTAACTCTTCTCTTAGCTCGTTTTCTTCTAGACTGAGGGCACGTTTTTTGTTTTCCATTTACTACGGGCATTCCATAGAAAGTTGCATTGTACCTCATGTGGCACATTGTCTTCAATATCATTCTGTGCCATCCATTGCTCTGTCATATAGGAACTCACTGGCCTATCACTCATAGGTTCATAGGTTCATAGGTTGGTACTAGGCTATTGGCCCTAGGGTCTATACACGCCTAGCCATAACAATTCCCTGAATATTTCCACCCACAATATTTATTTCCCTGGACCCCTGTCTAGCAGGGCAACTGACGTGATCCCAGAGGTGAATTTCCTAATCTCCATCCAGTCATCAAGGTTCCTTTTGAAGAGGGCCAAGGAGGTGCCCTGCTTGACATGTATGGGCAGTCTATTCAAAGTATGGAGAGTCTCTGGGTCAGGAACCTATCCCTCCAGCATGTTTTGTTCATTGTGATGACAAGGTTTAGATCCCTGGAGCGTGTGGCTCTGAGGGATTGGTATTTTTTTAAGTGGAGCATGTCCAACAGCTCAGGGTTTGACATGGCCTTGTATGTTAGGCAGAGATCACCTCTGAGTAGACGATTTGCCACAGAGTATAGGTGGAGTTTTTTTAGACGGTCAGCATAGAGCATCTGCTTTAGGCCTATGATTCTTTTAGTGAGGTATTTCTGTGGCCTTTCCAGCTGTTGCAGATGTCTTGTGAGGTACATACCAAACAGGACATTGTATTCTATAATGGGTCTAATGAGGGATGAGTACAGTGGGACAATGACCTCCTTTTTTCTGGATGAAAAGCCCTTAGTGAACTCAACATTGACTGCATCAGAGTTTCCACAGTTTCCTGTTCCTTCCCATGCTGTCCAGCTTCAAGTGAATGTTTATACTGGTTTCCTGTGGAAGGCTCCAAAATATCTTCATATGGCACCTGACCAATTGCTTCCCATTCCACTGTTTTCCCCTTAATTTGGATGTTCATTGCTCTATCCTGTTATGGTGCTTTCTGAATTAGATTTTCTACACTGAATCCTTCACTTTGCAGGTACTCCATAGCCTCAGTTTCTATTTCTTTACCTTCTCCATTACGAATCTCATTTTCCTCTTTGTCTTCTTATTTTTTTTTTTGTGTGTGTTGTAAAGTTTCCCACATCTGGATTCCTTTGCCTGTTTTTCTCTTCAGATATCTTTGGTGCTGCTCTTTTTGTATTGATTAGTTTTGCATTCTCCTTTGCATAACTATTACACCATATTAAATATCTTTTTCTTTCACATGTCCATATTTCTTCTTCAGATGTCTCCTGTTTGTCCTGTTTCTCCTTACTTTAGGAACTTGTTCCATCATGCTGGGATGTAACCTGTGTTAGACATCCAATACCAAATCCTTCACTTCACAGGCACTCAGTAAAGTCATTCTTTATTTTTTTAATTTCTACTTTACTGATCTTCTTTTCTGCATTCCCCCTTTGTGATATTACTTTTGTTATTGTGAAATTTTCCATGTCTGGATGCCCTTGCCTGTATTTCTCTTTAGATATCTTTATGGCTGCCTTCTTTATGTTGATTAATTTGGCTTTCTCCTTTGCATAAATATTGCACCATATCAAATCTCTCTTTCTTTCCTATTTCCATATTTTGTTTATACTTTTCAAAAATCTCTAGGTTTTGTTGTTTATATATTTGCACTTCCTCAGATGCTTATTTTTCCAAACAGATCAAAGTTTCTTGATCTATATACTGCTTTTCACAAATCTATTGCATTAATGAATACAAATTTTTAGTTGAAGCTTCTGACAGTTTTTCTTGTGGAAGAATTTTTCTTTCATCTAATTTCTCTCTTAATCATTTTGTATATCTTGTATCTGGAAATTCTGGGCTTTTTGGATAATTGTAATAATATGTAATTTCTTTCTTATCCTCAATAGTCCACTTTATCGTCTTTATGGCTCTTCTTTGGCCTATCAGTTTTTGTGATTTTTATGGACTGCTACTTCCTTCTACAGCAGGGGGCCATCCTTCCCCTGGGCCTGGCCCCATTGTAGGAATGTTTCTGTATTTTGAGGATTCTACACTGTCATCTTTCCCACTCCTGGCACCAGTGTGCCTACCAGGATTGGGCACTTCTTATCCTGGGTCTTGTACACCCAGCTATCTTTTTATTATTTTTAACCTACATGATATATCAGTGTTGTCTTGGTGAGATTTTGTGAAAAACAGGGCCCACCTCATGAAGGTACTTACCAAGACTTGAGGATGAATTCAATTTCAGCACTACTACTACACCTTGCTTGTTGACTTATTATCGCTTCATGAAACAGACGAGTACTGAGGCAGATACTGAGGCTGTTCAACTGCTTAAGCAAGGCTGCCTAATGATGCATTAATTAAAACACTTGGAGAACCAGGCTGATCCATTTTAGAAGAGACAGAGTCAATGTGAGTCTGTTTTAGGTGCGTGGGTAAAGGATTGTTGAAAGGGAGTCCGAACACAGATGTTGTGGTAGTAAAACAGATGTTGTGGTGGTACAAGATGCATCTCCTCTTATCTGAAGCCTAGGAAGTGATGTGGATGCTGCACAGAGTGACTGAGTGATACAAGACATCTGTTCTGCATATTCTGGAAGCTTCTGATACTTTGTCTGGCATTGGCTCAGGTTAGGCAATTGTGTCCCAGGCATTTTATCATTGGACTGTTGACAAACTGCATGGGTAAACATCTTACACTTTCATTATTTGAAACAGAATCCTCATATCAGGTATGATTTCTGGGACTACACGTTCATGCTCTTACAAAACATGTTACCAAACTGCATATTAAAAAATGGAGTGAGTTTGGTGTGCATAGTTGTGATAAGCAGAGAAGGGGCCTTTGCAATTTCCTAATGTGTGAAGAAGTAATTATGGCTGTAGCATCGGATCTATTTGTGGATAACAAATGAAAAAGTTGTTCACTTTCCTAAGTGCTTTCTGCGAATAAGTTAAAATGTGTTTTACATTATAATGAGCATCTTAAGTATTCATATTTTACTGGAGAGTTGGGATGTTTGATTAATGTATGTTCAGAAAAGAGTTGTGAGATACGCAGTCAAGGCTTACTTTCTATAATTGGATTCATAAGTGTGCAGGTGAAGCATACTTTTCATTAGATGGTCTCTGTCTTTTAATTTCGCCAAGTGTTTTGGGTTTCTAATACCATGACGAGAATGGACCCCATTCCTAAGTCAAAGTATGATTAAAGTTCATGAAATTAGTATTGTTTCAGTCTTTGATGTCAGCCAGTAGTGCTCTTCGCATCACCTGCAATGTGCCCAGTAATGACTACTTCTGCAGTTCGTATGGAGTTACATGTACTGGTAACATATCTAAATACAGCTGTTAATTATTCTTATATGACCTGTTGCTCCTACTACTATTGGAACTGTCTGGGTATCTTTCTTCCACATTGCTCTTATTTCTGCCTGCAGATCCTGATATTTTATTGCTTTGTGTCTCTCTGTACACAAGACACTGTAGTCACTGGGTGTGGCAATTTCAATGATCAATGCTACTCTTGTCTTCTTTTCTTGGACCAGTATATCCATTTTCTGTACCATCTATCTTTTGAACTGTTGGTAATGGATGATCCCATGTGATGTAGACTTCTTAATTTTCTATGATGCTTTGTGGGTCATGTTTCCAATGTTTTTCTGCCACTTCAGTACCATAATGTTTGCACAATCCCCAGTACAACAGTCTTGCCACATTATTTTGCCTTTCAGTATATACAGTCCTTCTGCCATTAGTATGTTGCAACCAGCAACAAGGTGTGCAGCTGTTTCCAATTCGGTTTTACAAAGCCTACATTTGTCTGTTTCTCCTACATGTTTAATGGACTTTATAAACCAATGTGTATGCAGCCCACTATCTTGGGCCACCAATATTAACCTTTCATCTCTTGGTTTGAATTCGCCTCTTCTTAACCATTCCTGTGTTTGTTCCTGATCAACATGAGGTTCTTCCAGAAGTTCTCTATACTTGCAACTATATTTATGCTTTTTCCACATTTCTTGCTTTCTCATCTGATCCATTATCTTATATTCTTTCTTTTGTTTTTTTTTGGCACATTCAGTTGCTGCCTGATTTTTATCTACTTCTGGTTTGATTTCCATTCCTGCTTAACACCGATAAGCCTCTGCTAGATTAAGCAGAAAAGTCATCTTAGATTTATTCTCCTCATGTTTCAAAACTTTCACTACGTTTGGGTCTTGTGAGGTCAGCAGATATGTATGCAGTCCCACAATTGCAGATGTATACATGTAATCACTTTTGAGGGGGCCCATCCCTCCTTCACAGTGGGGAATATATAATCTTGGTATGCACTGATTTTTATAAATCATTTGGTGAGCATGAAGCATCCTTCTTGTTTTCCTATCTAATCTATCCAACACCTTCTGGGGCCAGTCAATCACTCCAAATCTGTAAGTTAGGACAGGAAGAGCAAATTCGTTTATAGCTTGTATTTTGTTCCTAGATGTCAGTGCTGTTTTCAGGATTAATTTAAGTCTGCTGAACTATTCCTTACTAAGTTTTTTTTTTTTTTGCATTTATTCATGTTTTATTGCTGATCCTTCATCAATTCCCAAGTATTTATACACTCCTTCTTGCTCAAGTTCCTTTATATCACATTCTTGTCCATAACTGATGTTTTCCTAGAGTTGCAGTTTTCCTGCTTTAAAGGTTGCTTTTGCACATTTATCAAGACCAAATGACATTCTTATATCTTCTGAAAAGGATTTGACACCTTGCAGTTGTGCTTTCAGTTCCTCATGTGATGAGCTATACAGTTTTAAATCATCGACAAGGAGAAGGTGAGACGTTTTTACACTTTGTTGTTTTCTGGGAGACAGATTATAGCCATGGCCTAACTTGCTGAGTAAAAAGCTTAATGGTCTGTAGAGTGTGTGCTATGATGAGTACTCAGGGTAAATGAAGGATACAGTAGCTTCTTCAACAAACCTTTAGAGTAAGATTATCCAGTAGCTGCTAGGCAGGACTATGAAATGATAGATAAAAAAACAAGAGCCATTACAGAGTGTGGGGCAGATGCAAATAATGTACACCAAACAATGCCAAAAACGATAAATAAGTGCTTTTGTTTATTAATTATAAACTTCATCAGATAATACACAGTTTGAACTCCATTTAAATAACATAAGGTGTTATATATAAAACAGCAGTATTGTAGTTTTGTTCAAAATAGGCAGAGCTGCTAATGTGCTAAACTCTGAAAATGTAGTAACTTTTTTTGCAATGCAAATGGCACATTAATGTTTCTGTTTTTGTCACATTGGATCAGTTCTATAAGAAATGGTATGATGAGTTAGTTGACCTGTAGGACATAACTTGTCTCAAGCACTCAAACATGAGGATTATAATATAGTTCCATGGGTGCCATAAATCTTTAAACACGGGTGCAAACTGAATTGCAGAGAATACATTCAGAATGATATATAGTTAGTAAATACAAAAGAATGTTTAGATATACAAGATTTACAGCCCTGACATCAGGAAGATATAAATGACAGGTTAGAAGAGCAACTAAGACAACCATAAATGAAGGTTTTCAGTATCTTTCTAGCATAAACGTCTGTGAACTTCAAGAAGAAAAGACTTACTGCATTGTTGTGCAACTGGTACAGTTTTTATTGTATACAATGTGGTTGTTAACCTACTTTATTACAAAGCCTTTTCCCTCAAATATGGAAATATTAAAAAACTACTTTGAGGCAGTTGTTACTTTTGTGATGACTTCCACTCATCTCAATAACACTTTACATTGTTCTCTTACTCTCCATCTGTCGTCCTTTGTCTGGTCTTAAAAGACATACCTCTCATCCTCTTAGAGCAAGAAATCTGGACAAAGCCATGAAAAAAGTGGGACAAAGCCCAAAAAATAGGGACAGTTTTTAATTATTGCTCTTACAAACTTAGAAAGTTGATAGAATAACAGGGTTTGCATTAGCGTGAATTTTCTGAAGGGTATGAAGTCTGAAACTCAACTGTTTGTCATTATTTTCTAACTTCAATCTTTAATGATTTGCCACTAATTTGCCAGAAAACCACAATTTTATGAAAAACAGGCCAAAAACATGAGGCAAATATCTGAACAGTCTGCGAAAATCTGTACAGTTGAGAGGACTGATAAAAGATCATTGCAGGCCCCATGTAAATGACTACATAACGAAAGACAAAAAATATATATATATATCTTATTGATAACATAGGCTTATTACTCAGTTTATATTGCACACTTCATTTTCATTAAGTACAAGCAGCAGTTTACTGTGTTGTTTCCAACTTGCATCTCTTTCTCTGTCTTAAGGTAAATGTGGGGCTTCCATTAGTGACAAACAAAGGAACATCTGTCTCAGAATAGCTTAAAAGTACTAATGATATTTGCATGGAGGTTGGCACGTTCAGTTTACCCGCCACAGCTAGATGGTATTGCCCCAGACCAAAACCATGGTTGTTAGAATTTAGGGTAATCAAACTGTTGCCATTTAGTACGTTCCCCTGCTACATTACACTTGAGACTACAAGTATAGTTTCAAGAACAGATCTATCCCTAACAACTTGAAGGTACTATCCAATTTTACTGTGACAGCCATCATTTTGTATTTGGCCATTGTAGTTTAATGCTACCCAGCTGAACAGTTTTACTTCAGAATGTAAAAGTGGTCGTTAAATTTACAAATAACTAAATGCCTACGCCAATACCCGAAGCATGTTTCCAGCTGAACAGCAGTGCTGCAGACTGAAATCACTGTCATAATAACTTATGATCAGTGCATGCTGTATGCTCCCCTCCAGAATAAAAAGCAGTCCATCATATCACCTTGACTTTCACTCAACCCTCCCACTATACACATAACCAGCAACTCCTCACCTCAATCCAGACCTTCTATAAAAACTCCATGAAAGGCCAAAGATAAACTTTTGATTTTGTTATACCTAAAACCTGTTGTAGTGAAGGCCCATGGTATAACACAAGTGACCCCTTAAGGATGTACCAGTTTTTCAGCTGCATGACTTCTGAATGCCCACATTCACTTTTTAAAATTTCACTGGTGCCCTCAGGCCAATAAAGCCTAATCCCGCTAGCTGTAGACATGTTATGCTTCTCCTTTTATACAAGCTGGCTGCTTAAATATTTTTCTTTCCATTTCTATAGGACTTTGTGAACAAATTACTATAACATTTCAAAATATTTTGAGAGCCTTTTTTACAGAATGAGTCCCCTACTCACAAATTATACTAATTGTTACTGCGGAACTTTGTCCAGAATGTTATTTTATATAGCATCTTTGATATAATCTGTAAGATTAAACTGCACAATGACACTTTATACTCTGTGACATTGAAATCTAATATGAATATTCTGAAAGTTTTATCTTAAAGCATTGCTAATTTCCAAAGCTAAGAGTCTGCATTTAATCTGAAAATCACTTCTTCACAACTTTACTAAAGTTCACCATTTGTACACCAAATATTTAAACTTCTACCTGCCCATTGCTGTACAGGTAAAACATTCATTTGCATCTGTCTGCAACACACTGAAGTCATTGTACAGCTCCTGCTCCTTGTTATTAGGATTCATGACAGCCATTTTGAATGATGGGTCCCAGCCACTTCTATATCTCCCATAAACTCCTCTATCTTTTATTCTTAACTGGAGATCAGCCATCGCATCCTGCTTCTAATGATTCAGGACACTATGTCCAGTGAAAAGTTATGTCTGGAATCACTGGTAAAGAGCTGGATGTACCACATTAAGTACAGGAAACTCTATCTACATCCATCTAAGTGACCTCCCCTCATGAGCAAATGCCAGATCTTTTCTCATTTCCATACTAAAGGATGATTTTGTACAGAAAGCATAATTTCACACAACTACTACGAAATCACATTTTAAGATGGAATGATAATTTATTTTCAGCCTTGATATTACAAACACACAGGGGATGAGTATTCTAAAAGGTTTGCCCAAAAAATAATGTTAGCTGAAAAAGTATCAGTATGTGTTTAATGTGGCAAACATTTAACTGTGACTTTTTATTACTGTTCAAATTTTGACATCAGTTTTGAAAATGCAGTCTGTAGGGCCTCACCTCCTAAATAGTTGCACTGTCGTTGCACCTTTAGATTGAAGAAAGCAATTTTAGACAGGAAACCTGAAGTACACAGTGACTAGGAAATCACCTTTTGAAAAATAATTATTTATTTTTATTTATTTTACATTTGTTGACTGGGCTAGTCCAACTGGATATATGTCCATTTTCAGTGGAGGCCTGAGGAGAAAAGCTCCAACAAACACAGACAAAAAGAACACAATATAATTTATAATATGAGACATTTACAAATACAGCTAAATTGACATATACTAATCGTATTCAATTATATTTTGTTGCATTTCAGTAAAACAGGAATCATGGTACATTTCAGCTATGGTTAGCCATTTGAATACATTTCCTAATAAAAATTTGTATAAGAGAAAACTTTGTATTTAGAGAGACTAGACAGTGTATTTTAAGAGAATAAATCTAGACACAGAGTAGATAAAGAGAAAAAAATCTATAATAGAATATGTAGAAGCTTATAAGTAGTCTGGGATAAGCAGAGCTAAGTTTAATCTGATGGATAGATGCCTAGTCAGGTTTAGTACAGGGGCACAACCAGTGTGTTGTAAGGTAGAGTTTCAGTCTATTTTTGAAGAGTGATGGAGAGGGAAGAGAGGAAAGGTTACTGGAGAGAAGATTCCAAGTTTTTCCAACAGCATTAGAGAAGAGAGATTCACCAGCCCTGTTGTTACGTTTAGAGGTATGTAGAAGATTTTTATGTGAAGAACGTAGTGATTTCAGATTTTTATATGGAGTGATGAGGGTAGATAAAATAGGAGTACTGAATTGCTTATAGAGAGTTTTATGGGCAATGGTTAGTTGATGGAATTTAATCACGCTTTGTAGTTCAAGCCATCCTAGCTGCTTTATATTTATGCAGTGGTGGGTTCTGTAAGGGTTTCCTGTTGCAAATCTAGCGATGTTATTGTAGGAAGTTTCCAGTTTGCTGAGGTTATTTTTTTGAAAGGTTAGTAAAAATAGGTGAGGCATAGATGAGTGTGAGCTATGGTTGTTCTAGCTGTATGGGATAGGTAAGGTTTAATCCTATAGAGGGAGCCAAGATTTTTGTTGACAGTTTTTATTATATTGTTGATATGGGTGTCAAAGTTCAGATTGTTATCTATGGTGATACCCAATAGTTTGGTGGTTGACTCAGGTGATATAGTGATACCATTGGTAGATGCAACTGAGAAATCAAGTGGAGAGGATTTGTGAGTCGCATTAAAGAGGAGGAGTTTAGATTCTTTGTGGTTCAAAAGAAGGCAACGCTGTGTAAACCATTGTTCAATTGTGTTAAATGTCTTCTGGGTAAGAGAGAGGAGTTCATATGTGCATTTGGCTGAGCATATTAGTGTGGAGTCATCAGCATATTGTATGCATGTGGCTTGGGGGATGGCTAGATGAAGGTTGTTAATAAATATTGAGAAGAGGAGAGGTCCTAGTATGGACCCTTGAGGGACACCTAGGGTAACTGGTTGTAGGCTAGAAAAAGTTTTATGCCAAATTACTGCCTGTTGTCTTTTGTCTAGGTAGGACTGGAACCATTTTATGGTAGGTGCATCTAAAGATAGGGATTTAGTATGTTAATGAGAATCTGATGATTGGCCATGTCAAATGCTTTGGACAGGTCAATAAATAGTGCTGAAGAAAGGTTATTAAGGTTACCTTACTCATCACTAATAACCTTGCTCAGTGACATTTCAGGCTTTATGATGTAACCATGTAAGATGAATATTAAGAAACTTTTTATCATTTATCTTGGGTGATCTTCTACCTCCTCTGAAATTAATGCTTACTGCTTGGTCTTCAAGGTTCCCTCACCTCCTGAATTCATGCCCAATGTTTATTGTGCCTCGTTACACCCCCCCCCCCACACACACACACACAGAGTGTGAATAGCAAAATGCAATTTAAAAATTCATGCTGCCCTTGACTCTGGTAAGATATGAACTTCCAAATATAAAATTTATACCAAGTTTTTTATGGTATAAACTACAGCATAATTCTCCCTTTCCTTCAGCTTCTTTCTCCATTCCTCCTACCAGTTTTCTGCATTCCATCACCAGTGCATGACAGTATCTGGCACTAGCTAATACTTTAGGTTTTATGCATATATCTTTTTTTCTGTAGCTTTTTTTGGATTTTTTTTATTTTGGTCATCATATAAGTTTTGTTGGAAGGAATAGTACCTCACATATGAATTAACATGTCAGCACAAGTTCTACTCTTTTCTATACCTCACCAGAGAGGAGTCACACTTTTGTTTACAGCTTCATGTGACCAGTTGCCATAGCAGTGTTGATTTGTTAATTTTCCGATTGTTTGGAATGTCACATACAGTTTTTATAAATTTGTGATTCTAGAAGGCTTAGAACCTACCGGTACTAGTGGTTCTAGCCACCAGTGACACACTTCTTGAGGTAAAGTTCCATTTATCTCCTCTTGACAGTCACTTACCAAATTAAAAAAAAAGAATGGCAGTAAACAAAACAAGTGCTACAGCTATAAAGCAGACACGTTGGAAATACTGACAGTTATATAATGTCAGGATTATCTTACAAATGATATAATGCTCTTCCAATCCAATAAAACAGGGTGGGTGTGGTAACCATATAACAAAGCATAGGATGGAAGTGGCAGCTAGACTATCAAACTTTACTCTTGTTTTTGCGTATGGCGTTTCACTGCACTGACCCATTGCATTGTTGTCCTATTACCCAGATTATTTATTTATTTTCTTGTTTATTTACTTTTTCTGACTGTGCTTATGCCACTAGTCTTTTATTTCCAGGAGACACACTAGGTGGTATTTACACAGATAAGGGGCAATTAGGCCAGGACACTAGGGATAGTTCCTTGCTCTTCCAGCAGAGGGCACTAAAGGTCTGCTTCTACAGACAATAGATGAGATGGTGTGTGCACTTAACAAATGAAAAGCTTGTGGCGAAGGAAGGCGCTGCAGGTTAAAATTCGGGTAACTAGTTTTGAAGATAAGAGTTTGCTCTTTGAAGTTCTGTTGAGGAAGATTGGGGAAGCTAGGACTGAACCTGCTGGTGCTGCTTGTTCCTCAAGTAATACTTATGCCTTACACTGGTGCAGAGACTGAAGATGTGGAGGAAGCCAAGCTTCAAGCTAATACTAAATTGTTTACAGAAGGAGTTCCATGTGCATTCATTCCTATTACAGTAGACACCAATGCAGATGGGTGCCTATCTTCTCTAAGTACTCATGACAGCAAGGGTCAAGCTTTTCTTTCACTACAAAGACGTCTGCTGCTGCTGTGGCCTGAGAGGGCACCTTTCAATGTCCACGACTCCACCGAGATGAGGTGTTGTTTACTTTTGTAAAAAACTAATGGTTTATCTCTTAAGAAGCCTTTGTTCTAATTTACATTGTGGGAGCATTTGGGGCTAAACTGGTAAATAATCATTCAATGATTAATTTGGGAAGTGACCCATTCTTTGATATTTCTTTTAAGTTTGAATCAGTATTGTAGAATCTTCTGACTGTTAGCATCATCATCATGGGGTCAGAGTGTCTCAGTAGACACGTCTCTCAGTTCAGTGACACTCTCCTTCCTTCTTTGAAAGATATGCCTGATTGTCATAGATCTTCTGTCACACAATCCACCCATCTTTTGGTAGGACATCCGCATTTTCTCTTGTCTTCTTGTTTTTCCTAAATCTTTTTTAGCAGATAATCTTCTGCTTTCCTGCACATGTGCTCAAAGCATTGTAATCTCTTCTCTTTGATATTCACTGCAATAAATGCTTCTTGACACCATGGTGGTGACATCTTCTCATTTAAGGAGAACCATGTGTGCATTACTCGCACAGGGAATTTAAACTACCAGTTCCATTTACAGAGTAGGTAAGTGTGTGTATGTGTGTGTGTTTATATCTAATTTAAACTAGTGATTTCATTTTTTTCTATATGACAGAAAGTGTACGTGTGTGTATGTGTATTTGTGTATGTAATTTAAACTAGCTAGTCTGTTTGTATGATAGATAAAGTGTATGTGTGTATTGCTGCATAAGAGAGAAGTTTTGTTTGTGTGTGCATTACTATGTGAGAGAGTAGGTATGTATATGTGTGTGTATTGCTATGTGAGTGAGTAGGTATGTGTATGTGTGTGTTGCAGTGTGAGAGAAGAGAGAAGGTAGGTGTGTGTTTTGTGTGTGTGTGTGTGTGTGTGTGTGTGTGTGTGTGTGTGTGTGTGTGTGTGTGCGTGTGTGTAACAGACAGAAGGTAGGTGTATATGCGTGTGTGTGTGTGTGTGTGTGTGTGTGTGTGTGTGTGTGTGTGTGTGTGTGTGTGTGTGTGTGTGTAACAGAGAGAAGGTAGGTGTGTTTGTGTGTGTGTGTGGGTGTGTATACGCGCACGTGTATGCATGTGTGTGTGTGTGTGTGTGTGTGTGTGTGTGTGTGTGTGTGTGTGTGTGTGTGTGTGTGCTTGTGTTTAACATAACTCTGAACTGTCCAGATTTATCCTCAAAGTTTTGGTCTGTTTCTCGTAAGATTTGTCATTTTCTCACAACTTTCATAGGACTGAAGTCACTAAAAGAATGACATATGCATCAGTTTCAGACTTCATATCCTCCAGAAAATACATGCTAACACAAATCCTGTTCTAGCAACTTTCAAAGTTAAAAAGAGCAATATTTAAAATCTATTTCTATTTTTGGGCCATAGCATCCCGATTATTTTAGGCTTTGTCCAGATTTCTTCCACTAAGAAGTTGAGAGGTATCCGCATACCTCTCAACTGTCCAGATTTTTGCCTCATATTTTGGCCTGTTCATAATTTGTTGTTTTCTGGCAAATCACTGAGGATTGAAATAAAATATCATCATACAGACTTAGCGTTCGAAAGACATGCGTGTGTAAATGGGCGCGTCTTCGTTGAAAGTTGGGCATCGAGCTGGCACCTCGGCGTTTCATAAAAATCTACCACCACTTATTAGTGGACCGGAGTTCCGCTGTGGCGACCCCTTACCGGAAAAGCCGAAAGACAAACAACAACAACTTAATCCCCTTCAGAAAATGCATGCTAGCACAAATCTTGTTATTCTAGCAACTTTCTATGTTAAAAGCAGCAATATTTAAAATCCATTCCTATTTTTAAGCCATTGTATTCCGCAATATTTTATACTTTGTCCAGTTATTTTGTGCTAAGAGTTTGAGAGGTATGGTATGTAATGCCCTACTTGTGTGTGTGTGTTGGGGAGGGGCAGATTAGTCAATTAACTTGCTCAGGCTTGACCTGTAACTTGGTTACAGTAGACAAGAGCCTGAATCCTCTACACGAACTACCAGACTGCTGAAGGAATTGTGAACTTTTGTTGGAGACAAGAGTCTGAATCCTCTACACCAACTACCAGACTGCTGATGGAATTGTGAGTTTTGAGTTTCAGTACATTTTCAGGGAATTATAAGTTTCAGTACTTTTTCAAGGGACTATGAGTTTCAGTGCATTTTCATGGAATTGTGAGTTTCAAAGGAAGAGAGGATTACTGTTGTGCATACTAAGTCTATTTTCAGTGTGCAGCTAACTTTTTTAGCAAATGGCAATCACTGTTTGTGCTTCATTATTTGAAAGCAATGTTAGTAGCATAATTGCCTTTGGTGCACAAGACTGTAGATTCTAATTCCACACTATATATATATATATATATATATATATATATATATATATATATATATATATATATTGTGAGCTGATACCGCAGTGCCCTTTCAATTGCTGACTGGTGCATTTTAAGGGGGATAAAGGTTCTGCACACCTGAGTATGTCCTTCTTTGTATGAGATGCCTAGTAACTATGAACCTGTTGTCAGTTTCAGTCATTCCCTATTACACTATTACCAGCTTACCATTTTTTTTTATGTAACAGAGGCAGTTAATACTTCAAGGACAGCAGGCACTGAAGCTGTAGATGAAACGCTGAAATGTAAACTTGCTTGCCAGTAGGAACCTCTCCATTAGTTACAGATCTCTTTAATGTGGAATTATTCAGATGACTTTTACTTCTGAAGAAGTGCTCATTGACTGATATTGATAAATTGTAATGACAAAAGTTTGAGTGGCCTTTTACTATTGACATTTTTTGAAGTGGGTAATTTTGTCATTATTAGTTCATACATTTTGTTTCATTGCTTATTGGAAGAATGTTCAAAACTGCAAATTTAAAATACATTTTAACAAGTGGTGCTGTATTATACAAGGAATATAATTTAATACAATTAGGAAGGTGAGCCAAAAAACACAGACATGTATGCATAGCCCTAAAAATATGTGCAAGGAGCCTATGGTTTGAAAATAGCCCAAAAGTAAACTTAATTCTCTGCTGGCTGGATGCATTTTCTTTAAATGATGGTTTTAATGCCATTTCAATGAATGTGAGCTTCATGGCCAGAGATGTTTACTGCTCATGCTAAGTCTGCTTTCATTGTGAGACTGTAGTATTTGTTTAGCTAATGGCTATCAATGTTTGTGCTATTTTATTTTAATATCCGTAATCACTGTAGAAGTAAATAAGAAAACAGTATGCACACTGGCAGATTTGAACAGTGTTATTGGTAAATGGGGAGAAATAGCCAAGTAATGGAACACTGGAATGGCTGTGGAGGGGGCTGCTATGAGGGGGACTGCTTTGGCGGGCTCCAATCAATTACCCTGCCTAGGGCCCCATTTGACCATGATCCAGCTCTATCCATCACCTCTAGTTTCCTTAGCTGCTCTGTCTTTACTGCCCAGGTTTCTGTACCATACAGCAGTAATGGCAGCACTCATATTTTGTACACCTTACTTTTATTCTGTCACACGTTACCTTGACACTCTGTGCCTGTTAGCTGCAGCACCTCTGATTCTAACTTTGACCTCTTCATTCAAACTTCCTTTCTCCACTAGCACACCTCCCAGATCTCTGAAGCTGTTAACCTGTTCCACTATCTTTCCTTCTTAGTTGCAGCTTTTCTGATTTCCTTCATTTGCTGCCATGACCACTGTCTTATCTAGTTTTAATTTCATACCATGTCATTTCAGTTTTGCATTCCATTCCCCTATCATTTGCTGTCTGCCTGTAATGCCACATCATCTGTATCCAGCTGCTTTGTTGATGTGCCCCATGTAACTTGTTTGCTAATGTAGTCCATTACCAGTATAAATGACAGTGGGCACAGAGCTGAGCCTGGATGCACATGTAGTCCTCTGCGAACCCTTTCTAGAGTTTGAACACTATTTGTACATATGTCATTGAGTCCTTGTACACTGTATCCACTAATTCTGCTAATGTTTCTCAGGCTTCAAGCCATCACACAACTGCCAAACCAACTTTCTTGGGACCTTGTTATAATCTTTTCTCCTGGTCACTAGACTAAACAAGGAGAAAGTTACTGTCAGCTGCCTGTCAGGTGCCAGGATCCGCCACATAACGCATGCATTCAGGTCACACCACAATAAGTACAAATATGACACTGTCATTGTCCATGTTGGTGTGAATGACCTGAGATGTACCTCCCTGGACTACATGAAAAGAGACATGGAGGAGCTCTCTGATCTTGTATCCCAGGCAGGTATGACCCTAACCCTGAGTAGCATCCTGCCATCACCCAGAATGATACCACAGTACAAGGACAAAATGATTGACTTCAACAATTGGCTAAGCTTCTGGTGTCATTCTAAGGGGATCCAGTATTTGTCTGCATGGGACAACATGATCGACAGTCCACGATGCTTTGCCAGAGATGGCCTGCACCTGTTGCCCTTAGGATTCCGGACATTGGCTAAGGCTCTTGCCACCCCTATAGTGCCTTTTTTAGGCAAGGTTCAAATGACAAATTCACCACCGTAACAGGTACAAGCAAGCAAAATCTGAGGGTAATGCTACTCAATGCTAGAAGTCTAAACCTCAAAATGCACTCACTCGAGGCACTCCTTAAAATGGAGAACACTGACATCTGTGCAGTGACAGAGACCTGGTTCAAAGCTCCAGAGAGCACCCCTGCATTACCAGGCTTCAATTCATACCACCCCTTTCGGCCACCTAACCCAGAAAGAAGCACTAAAGGCGGAGGTGTGTCCATATTCATTAAGGATATCCACACCTCCAGGCTAGTTGCACAGCATAATGCATCCGAGATTATCCAAGTGCAACTAACTCTGAGCAAGACCGCAATCCAAATTTTAGCTTGCTACAGACCCCCCCACCATGCCCCAGGATTCACACTCCTCATTTCTTGATACACTGGAAGGTATTAGGGTACAACCCAACACCCTAATAATGGGCGATTTCAACTACCCCACCATTAACTGGGAAAACTACTCATGTACCAACTCTTTTGCTCAACGTTTTCTAGAATTCATAAATTCCAATGCCTTGGATCAACTTATTCAAACCCCCACCAGGGGCAGCAATATCCTAGACCTGGTCACTACCAACATGGGAAACCGGTGTTCCACACCAGAGGTCAATTCCTCATTGGTCAGATCCGACCACAAGCTAATCAGCCTAGACATCCACATCCCACCCCCACCCCCAATTAGGGAAACCATTGTAAAAAACTTCTCCAAAGCCAACTTCAAACTTCTTAAGACAGAAGTGGCAAACTTCATGACACCCATTCAGACGGACAATGGAGGTATGACTGCCGAATCCTACACAAATGCACTTTATAAGCACTTACATGAGTGCATGGATCATGCTATCCCTAATAGAACCAAGATGTTATCCTCCAAAAAAAGGAAGCCAATCTGGTGGTCCTCTGCCATAAACAAACTCTACAACAGAAGAAAGAAGCTGTTGCAAAAAAAGAGAAAAAATCCCATGACTGGAGGAACTCCCTGGTCAACCTCAGTAAGAAGCTGAGATCCCTCATAAAATCCTCCAAAGCTAGTAACGAAAACAAGATTGCCACTGAATCTAAAGACAACCACATAGCATTCTATAACTATGTCAAAAATCTAAATGGGAACACTCAGATCTGCTCTGAGTTACAGCACAATGGCACTGAATATACAGAACCAATTGATATTACCAACATCCTAGCAGATAGGTTCGTTCAGTGCTAACTTTACCCCCCTCTCACCCCCTAGGGGGCCCATCTTTATACCGGAAGAATGCAAAGTTCCTATAATCACGGCTGCACAGGTAAAAAACACACTCTCCAAAGCCAAGAACACAGCATCCATGGGACCTGACAATATCCCAGGCTGCATTCTACATGAACTACAGAATGAGCTGGTACCCTACCTAAGTACCATGTTCAATCATAGCCGCACCATGATGGTTATCCCACTCCACAAAGGGGGAGCCACGATGGACCCTAGGAACTACCGCCCCATTAGCCTGATGAGCCTGGTCTGCAAGGCCATGGAACATATCATCGTGGAACTCATAAACAAAGACATTGGTAATCTCCAAACTCTGGACCCTACCCAGTTTGGATTTGTAAAAGGCAGATCATGTCTCCTAAACCTGAATGACTTCTTTGAAGCAGTCACCAAAGCCATAGATAAGGATAAAATGGTTTACGCAGCTTATCTAGATCTCTCCAAGGCTTTCGACACCATCCACCACTCTGGAATTATAGATAAGCTCACTAAACTAAGTATAAATCCCTATGTCACAAGATGGGCCGCCAACTGGCTCATGGACAGAACCCACACTGTGAAAGTAGCGGATTCCAAATCCGACATCAGACCAGTGACAAGTGGAGTACCACAGGGCTCAGTCCTGGGTCCTCTCCTGTTTGGTATCTACTTCTCTGAAGTGCAGGCCAACACAGAAGGTCTTTGGCTAACAAAGTTTGCAGATGACTGCAAACTAGGAGCCATAATCGAAACTCCTAACGATGTGGACAAACTACAAAAGGGCCTCACTGAGACAGATACCTGATGTCAAAGCCATGGCCTGAAGCTCAATGCCAAAAAGTGTATTGTCATCCCCTTTGGTAAAAACTCTGTACCCATGAACTACCACTTAGCTGGTAGTCTACTTAATGCCAAAAATGTGATAAGAGACCTTGGGACACAGGTGGACAGTAGTCTCTCCTTTGATAATCACATCGCCCCAGTGGTCAAGAAATCCTTCTATGTGGCTCATCTCATCACAAAAGGATTCTCATCCAGAAAAAAAGGGGTCATTGTTCCCCTCTACTCATCACTCATTAGACCCATTATAGAGTACAGTGCCCCTTTTGGTATGTACCTCACAAGACATCTACAACAACTGGAAAGACCACAGAAATACCTCACAAAGAGGATTACTGGCCTCAAACAGATGCCCTGTACAGACCGTCTCAAAAAACTACAGCTTTACTCGATTGCATATCGCCTACTCAGGGGCGATCTCTGCCTAACATACAAAGCTATATCAAACCCAGAGCTGTTGGACATGCTCCACTTAAAGAAATCCCAATCCCTCCAAGCTACATGCTCTAGGGACCTAAACCTTGTCACCACAATAAACAGAACATGCTGGAGGGATAGATTCCTGTCCCAGAGACTTCCCATACTCTGGAACAGACTACCTATCTATGTCAAACAGAGCTCCTCATTAGCACTCTTCAAGAAAAATCTTGATGATTGGATGGGAAATGGGAAATTCACCCCGGGGATCACTTCTGTGGATCTGCTCGACAGGGGCACAGGAAAATAATTTTCTTGGGTGGCGAAAGCCAGGGTACATTTTTTGACTAGGCATGTATGGTCCCTAGGGCCGATAGCCTAGTACCTACCTATGAACCTATGAGCCTATGGTCTAGGAATGCTCAGTTGGACTCTTTTTCTCACTTTCAGCTTCTTCTCCACTATCTGTCTCAGTGTAAACACAGATTGAGGTGTGCTGCATCCTGAGCTGAATGTGAACTGCCCATCTCCCACCTTACTTTCCATTACTCTGCGTGTTCATTTATTAGTCACTCTGTCCAGCCCTTTCATATAGTGTGACAGAATTTTGCTACCTGTACACTGCCCATAGTTGTGAAGACCCCCTTTGTTCTTGTACTCTGATACTAGAGGGTTTATTCTACAGCCATTTGGCTTATGCCTTTCTCTCCATACTGCTATGAGTACAGTTAAAAGTCCTTTCTCACCTAACTCACCCAGCACCTTGAACATTCCTGCTATAAATTCATCTGACCTGCTGCTTTCATTACTTGATTTTCCTTAATATGTTTCTTAGTCCTTCTAAGGAGAGTTTCTCTTACTCTTCCATCTAAGACTGTGTACGGGACAGTGCAGCTTCTGTGGTTTTGTTTCATTCACTATCTGCTGGGAGTACTGCTTTCATCTTACTTTGATGTTGTTTGGACTGGTGAGCAGATTGTTGCTGGCACCCTGTATGAATGGTGTCTAATGACGTTCTTCTTTACCTTTCTGTCTCTGCCTTCTAAACTGATAGAGTTTGTGTGTATCATCAGCTGGGATATTTTCCAGAAGCTGATACACTGCCAATTATGCCTTGTTCCTTACCATGGCAACTATCTCCTTCTTTTTCTAGCACTCCTTTTTTTGATAACTAACTTCCCGGATCTCTGCATTCATTCACAAGCTTTCCTTATGTACTTTATTTCCATACCTGGCTTGGCAGCATATCTGTTCTACAGTCTCCACACATGCTCTTTTGAGACACTGCCATTCTTCTTTGACTCGACTTATTTCCTCTTCTTCCTGAGGTTCTGCAGTCCCAAGTATTTCCTTAAACTTGTGTTTTCTCTCCAGTCAGCTTCCAGGCCTTCATACTAGTCTCTGTTGATGTTAGAACCTTCACTGACCAGTGCCTATAGCTGACTGTGGCCACCAGTGGTTTATGTTGTGAGCCAACACTTTCACTGAACATGACTTTACAATCCATGATTTCAACCCAATGCCCTTTTCTTTTTTACAGTAATGTTTGCTGTTGAATACTTTTGAAACAAAATAAATGAATAAACTAAAAACATATATGCACATATTCATAACAATAAACACCAACCTAGAAAACTATAAAATAATAAAGAAAACTATATTTTAAGTGTTCTTAGTACCCCTACTATAACAAATATATATGTTGAAGATGAATATGAAAGAAGCCCTGTCACAGCACATATAATTAGGTAATCACAACTAGGACCTCTGAGAATGTTTGGGGTTATCAAAAAGTACCAGAGAATCATCAGACAACCTATGCAGAAGATTCTGTAGGGATGAGGAGTGTACTAATTGGTTCTTTGACAGAGTAGCTGGTGCATGGAACAGGTTACTAAATTACATTAAGGCAAATACTAGTTTAGATATTTTTAAGAACAGTCTGGACACTTATTATGGGAAGAAGTGTTTTGGTATATTGGCAAGCTAGAAGGGCATTAATGCCCGTGCTTGAAATATTTGTATGTATGTATGCAAAACTTTTTCCCAGCACACTGAAAATACAACTATTTATGTAGGTGAATGCTGTAACATTTTACTAGCATTGACAAAGTTTATACTCATGCCTTTAAAATTTTCCCAATCTAATAGTTTAAAGTCAAAGTAAATTTTGTAGAATTTTATGATCATAAAGTTAATTATTAAAGCTATTATGTTTATAGAATTCAGGTTACTTTTATCTGACTTTTAAAAGTAAATAAATCTTATTAATATAGATGTTATTTTTTTACTTTTCTAGCCAATTAATTTCAAACCAGTCATTAGATAAAACAATGATTTATTATTATTTATTAATTGGGAATTTTATGTCCACTTCCCAGTGATGATGGAAAAATTAAGGTTAAAAATGTATCTCTGCAAAGGCTATATGCCTGCTCTAAATCAAATCCGATACCTAATCCATTCAAGATTCAACTACAGTTCACATCATATTGACAAAATAGTGTTCCTAAAAATATTTGGTCCTCCTTGACATCAGATGACCCTTAGTAAAGCAAAGTTGATCTGAGGTGCAAGTTGACCAGTCTTGTATATGATCTTGTGAATGTTTCCACCATCAAGTCATTTGCCACATAGAAATCTAGAATGGCTTCTCCTTCGCTATTACTGCTGCCCTATCTATTTGAACCCAAGCAGTCCTTCTTGATATGGACATTCAAGTCCACCATTATCAACACCAACTCATGTTGTCCTGCTTTATCTAGTTGGTCCTACAAATGCTGCCTGAATGTAATTTTTTCCTGACCATTACAACCTTGCTGTGAGTAAGTTTTTCTCATCAAAGATGACTGTGTGTCTTGGAATCACTAATATATAAGATATGAATATGAAATGACGATGGAAAAAGGGATGCAAGATATTAGTATATTCTATGCATCAGGATATAGAAGGTAACGATAAACAGTATTTTGAGATGG
The DNA here is from genome assembly GCF_019279795.1 of Protopterus annectens. Classification (NCBI taxonomy): domain Eukaryota; kingdom Metazoa; phylum Chordata; order Ceratodontiformes; family Protopteridae; genus Protopterus; species Protopterus annectens. The sequence continues at coordinate 535,427,644 of NC_056749.1, read as the reverse complement.
AAATGTATGCAGTCAGTTATGACAGGATGAAACTTGTAGTAAGAACAGAAGTTTCTCATTATTTGGGAAAAAAGTTATGGACATTCTGAGGTATGTTCCGGGGAAGGGCTTGTTAATGGGAAAACAATAGTCCTGCAGACAGTGGAAGATTATATACGTTTTTTGCATAAGGGAAAGGAATATCTTCTTTTCACATAGTAGAAAGTAAAAGTGTTGAGCACTTCGGACCAGTTTCTGATATTATGTGTCATCAGTCATGTTGCTTTGGATTAGGCCTTAATCAGTATTAAGACAGTTTTCATGGTGAGGAGACTTTGAGGGCAAGTATACTAGTCATTGAGTTTTTACTGGACTAGGCCTTAACTTATTTATGTTAGTTTACTAATGTTCATCTTGACAATGGTTGTTTGACTCAGAAAATCATTGCTGGTATAGTTTATATTTGTGCAGAACTGTAGCTGGTATATCTAGTCTCCTGGACTGATCCCCAAACTGGCAAACCCTTAACTAAATAAATACATACATGCATACACATATAAAGAAAATGGTGCATTAATGTTTCTATTTTTGTCACACTGAATCAATTCTATAAGAAATGGTATGATGAGTTAGTTGACCTGTAGGACATAACTTGTCTCAAGCAGTCAAACACAATCATTATGATATAGTTTCATGGTGGCCATAAATCTTTAAACATGGGTGTAAACTGAATTGCAGACAATGCATTCAGAATGATATATAGTTAGTAAATACAAAAGACTGTCTAGATATACAAGATTTACAGATCTGACATCAGGAAGTTATAAATGACAGGTTAGAAGAGCAAATAAGAAAACCATAAATTATTATTTTTAGTATCATTCTAGCATAAATGTCTGTGAACTTCAAGAAGAAAAGACTTACTGCATTGTTGGCAACTGGTACAGTTTTTACAGTATACAACGTGGTTGTTAACCTACTTTATTACAAAGGCTTTTGCCTCAAAGATGGAAATATTAAAAAGCTATTTTGAGGCAGTTGTTACTTTCGTGATGACTTCAGCTCATCCCAGTAACACTTTACACTGTTCTCTTTCTCTCCATCTGTCTGGTCTTAAAAGATCATTGCAGGCCCCATGTAAATGACTACATAACGAAGGGCAAAAAAAAAAAATGTTGTTTATACCATAGGCCTATTACTCAATTTATATTGTAAATACAAGCAGCAGTTTATTGTGCTGTCTCCTCCTTGCATCTCTGTCTCTTTCTTAAGTTAAATGTGGGGCTTCCATTAGTGACAAACAAAAGAACTTCTCTCTCAGAATAGTTTAAAAGTACTACCGTATTTTTCCATAAATAAGACCACCCAGAGAATAAGGCCAAGCATGGTTTTCCAGGGTGTTCATGATATAAGCCCTACACCAAAAATATGCCCCAGTTAAAATCGTCAACAACACATGATGGACATGTTGAATTACAAACTAATAATATTATTGACAGCTATTGACTGAGGTTATCATACTCTGCTCTGCATTTTCGGACCATTCAAACACCCAACTTCTTCTCTTTGCAGATAGTTGTAAGATTCTTTCCCCGGGAGTTCTCCATGATTCTTATTTTAACCCTAATCCTCACTCACACTTGACGTTTGAGATCCTTGGCCCATAAACACTGGCAAGTGTACTTTGATTGGTCAACGTACAGACGTCACATGTAAAACTTGGTTGATAACAAATGGGTGTAGTTGTGTCTTCTTAACTATCGCTGTTTTTGTTGCCATTCCTATATTGTAAGTCTTCAATTAACCCCCTCAGACAAGATGAGTGCAAAAAGAAAGTGCTATTTCATCAAGTACAAGAAAGGAATTGTGGAGGACTCCTGGGGAAAGAATCTGATGCCTTTCTGCAAAGAGAAGAGGTTGGATCTCTGAACGGTCCGAAAATGGTGAGCAGAGTACGATAACTTCAGTCAACAGGTGAACGAGGGAGATGCTAAGAAATGCAAGTGTGGATCAATTCAGCAACCATTATTTCCTGAGCTGGAAGACATCATCTGTGAATGGATTGCTAACAGGAGAGCAGAGGCTTTGGTTGTGTGCAGGGCTGATATTCAAGCATTTGCCCTTGCAATGACACCACAGTGAGAAATATCCCCAGAAGAATTCAAAGCATCACAACATTGGCTGGATGGCTTCCTTCAGTGATATGAACTGTCTCTAAGAAGATCGACAACACTGTTCAAGCTGGAAGATAATGAAGTTATTAAACGTGCACTTGCATTCAAGTCCTTTGTTGATGGCATCGACTTTTCTAAATACCAGCTCTCCAATATGATTGCTATGGATGAAACTGCAGTGTTTATGGGCCAAGGATCTCAAACAACAATTAATCAGAAGGGTGCCTCATCAATCTACATTCCCTCCACTGGTTACAAAAGTGCATGTGTTACCTGCATTTGGGCAATTTGTCTAGATGGAAAGAAAACACCACCTCTAATTATTAGTAAGGGCAAGAAAGATAAGATTGAACGTTGTTCATGCATTTACATTCTTGAAACCAAAAAAGCCTGGTGCACACAAGCAGTTATAAGGAAGTGGGTCGATGTAATTGCTGTCACTTGTTTTGCAAGGTGGCAAAAGAGGTCTGCTAGTCTGAGATTCAGCCAGCACTCACCGTGCTAAAGACATGAAGAACTTCCTTGCACAGATAAGAATAGATCAAATAATGATTCCCGCAGGAATGACTGCCTGTCTCCAGACTCTTGATATTGCAATAAACAAACCATTCAAGCACCATTTGCACATGGAACTCTATGACTACATTGAAAATAGAATGGAGAGAAATCAGTGTGGAAACTTTGTGAAGCCTAGCCTGCAAGAGGTCGTGACTTGGGTGGAAAATTCATGGGATAAAATCACTGACAGCTGTGTTACCAATGTGTTGCCAGTGCACTACAAGCAGGCTACATGGACAAGCAGTGCTCATTTAAGGAGCGCTTTATTTCTAGGCATGACAGAATGGGGCCAATGGTTCTACAGGAAATAAAGTCACAAGAAATTCAGATCGGAATTTGGGGGTTGGAGACTTATGACAATGTTCCAGAAGAAGATGACATGACTGTATTTGAATAACTTTTCCATTATCGGGGAAACAGAATGGATTGCATCTGCTTTCATCTGCCAGCAAGCTCTTGTCAGTTTTTTTAGTTTATTGTATTAAGGTAACATTTCATTATCAAGGGGTAATTACAAAGTAAGGCCACTAGCTCCCAGATTTCATTTTTATGACTTTCCATCATTCTGCTCATATGTGTTTCCAGCTGAACAGCAGTGCTGCAGACTGAAATCATTGTCATAATAACTTATGATCGGTGCATGCTGTATGCACCCCTCCTGAATAAAAAGCAATCCCTCATATCACCTTGACTTCCACTCAGCCCTCCTACTACACACACAGCCAGCAACTCCCCACCTTAATCCAGACATTCTATAAAAACTCCATGAAAGGCCAAAGATAAACTTTTCATTATGTTATACCTAAAACCTGTTGTATTGAAGACCCATGGGATATATGCAAGTGACCCCTTAAAGATATACCAGTGTTTCAGCTGCATGACTTCTGAATGTAACAACTTTCACTTTTTAAAACTTCACTGGTGCCTTCAGGCCAATAAAGCCTAATCCCGCTATCTGTAGACATGTTATGCTTCTCCTTTTATACAACAAGCTGGCTGCTTAAATATTTTTCTTTCCCTTTCTATAGGACTTTGTGAACAAATTGCTATAACATTTTAAAATATTTTGAGAGCATTTTTTTACAGAATGAGTCCCCTACTCACAAATTATACTAATTGTTACTGCGGAACTTTGTCCAGAATGTCATTTTATATAGCATCTTTGATATAATCTGTAAGATTAAACTGCACAATGACACTTTATACTCTGTGACATTGACATCTAATATGAATATTCTGAAAGTTTTGTCTTAAAGTATTGCTAATTTCCAAAGCTAAGAGTCTGCATTTAATCTGAAAATCACTTCTTCACAACTTTACTTAAGTTCACCATTTGTACACCAGATATTTAAATTTCTACCTGCCCATTGTTGTACAGGTAAAGCATCCATCTGCATCTGTGTGCGACATACTGAAGTCATTGTACAGCTCCAGCTCCTTGTTATTAGTATTCATGGCAGCCACTTTGAATGATGGGTTTCGGTCACTTCTGTATCTCCCATAAACTCCTCTATCTTTTATTTCTAACTGGAGATCAGCCATCGCATCCTGCTTCTAATGATTCAGGACACTATGTCCAGTGAAAAGTTATGTCTGGGATCACTGGTAAAGAGCTGGCTGTACCACATTAAGTACAGGAAACTCTATTTACATCCATCTAGGTGACCTCCCCTCACGAACAAATGCTCATTTCCATCCCAAAGGATGATTTCATACAGAAAACATAATTTCACACAACTACTACGAAATCACATTTTAAGATGGAATGATAATTTATTTTCAGTCTTGATATGACAAACACACAGGGGATGAGTATTCTAAAAGGTTTGCCTAAAAAATAATGTTAGCTGAAAAAGTATCAGTATGTGTTTAATGTGGCAAACATTTAACTGTCACTTTATTACTGTTCAAATTTTGACATCAGTTTTGAAAATGCAGTCTATAGGGCCTCACCTCCTAAATAGTTGCACTGTTGTTGCACCTTTAGATTCAAGAAGGCAATTTTAGACAGGAAACCTTAAGTACAGTGACTAGGAAATCACCTTTTGAAAAATAACCTTGCTCAGTGACATTTCAGGCTTATGATGTAACCATGTAAGATGGATATTAAGAAACGTTTTATCAATTTATCTTGGGTTATCTTCTACCTCCTCTGAAATTATTGCTCACTGGTTGTTCTTCAAGGTTCCCCCACCTCCTGAAATCATACCCTGTGTTTATTGTGCCTCATTACACCCCCCCCCCACACACACACACACAGTGTGAATAGCAAAATACAGTTTAAAAATTCATGCTGCCCTTGAATCTGGTAAGATATGAACTTCCACATATAAATTTTATACCAAGTTTTGTATGGTATAAACTACAGCATAATTCTCTCTTTCCTTCAGCTTCTTTCTAGCTTTCTCCTACTATTTTTCTGCATTCCATCACCAGTGTGTGACAGTATCTGGCACTAGCTAATACTTGATGTGAAGTTGTTAATCTCGCCGATTATTCTCACTGATGAGTTGGAGCCGATCCTCGGCTCCGACATGGCCGATAGCAAGCTCAAGGTTTGACAGTAGCTCGAGACCAGCCCCTTATCCCACCATGCACTGCTAGAATTACCTCAGATCTAGTTTGCCGCGGCAAGAGAGATCTCGGTGATCCAGATAGCTCAGACCATTTTAGAAACAGAATTAACAGCAAGTTTTTAAAAAAAGTTTACTTTTTGATATATTTATGTAGTGTGTGTTAGTTCCATTATTTCTAGATAGTTTAGACAGTTTAGATAGCTTAAATTGTTTTAAATTAGGGACTTGTTGGCGTTTTAGTTTGTGTGGGCCTTTAGACCATTTTTCCTACTATTAATCCCTTCAGTAGCTAGATTTTTTCTGTGGGACTCTTAGTCCCATATTTGTATTATATTTTTATTTATATATATATATATATATATATATATATATATATATTATGTTTGCAGATAGTGCCCGGGTTGGGCTTAGTTGTTTGTGACTCTATTTACTGTTTTTTCTCTCAGTATGTCATAGGATAGGGTGAAATCCCATCCCAAATTGGGTTTTAAAAAATGCCCAGATTGTGGGCAGAAAATGTCCATCTCTGATGGACATATTCAATGTGTCTACTGCCTTGGGGCCAAGCACCTCCAAGACACCTGTAGAATTTGTCACTCCTTCTCTTCAAGAGTCCTCTTGGAGAGAAGGAGGAAACTTATAGACAGAGGATTGCTACAGCAATCTTTTTCAGAGGTTTTGAATAGCCATGAAGGTGCTAGTACGTCTTCCAAATCTTCAAAATCCAAGTATTCAGATAAGGTATCCAAAAAGGCTAAAATTTCAGAAGGAGGGTCATCGGTTCCACAGACCTTGGAACTGAGTGTACCTTTGATTCGGAGCCAACTTTCAGTATTGGAGCCGGTCTCCGAAGTTCCTTCTTCACCTCTGCTCCAGTCAGCACCTTCGGTGCATTCAGCTAAGTCTTCAGTCAGCCTTTCAGATTTGGACATGGATCGGCTAGTGCAGAAGCTTTTACAGGCACCAGGACTTGCCAAATTGTTGTCGGCCCCGACCAGCTTGTTGGTGCCAAAAACCATGGAACCGAACTTGTCTACTTCTCCTCTGAGCCATACTGGACTCTCGGAGCCGAGGGAAGTCAATCCGATGGTGGTCGGACCCTTGGAGCCGATATCCGCTCCGGGGTTATTGGCTCCATCTACTCAGATGTCCTCTGCGCTGACCTCTCGGGGCTTCGGCTCAGATGAGCTTGGCTCCTACCTCAAGCTCGGAGCCGAGGGTTTCGGTGCGGGAGGATCGGACAGTACTCTCGGGTCCATCCACTCCTCCTCATCTGAGCCATGGTTCCTTCAATGCTATGAGGAGAGTTTTGTCTCCAAAGACTACATCAGCATCAGTTCAGCTTTCCCTCTCCCCTCAAGCTCCTGTGTCTACTTCTGTATCTACCGACCCCTCTAAGCGTAGAGACCTTGAGCCTCAAGTACCCCTACAGGGTGTCCCCTGCTCTTCTGAAATCTCCACAGACCCCTCCCCCACTGAGGAGGTGCCCAGAAAGAGACTGTGCAAGAGGAGGCACTTAGACTCCCCACAGGTGTCTTTGACATCTGACATGGACTTAGATGAGTCAGAAGGGTCCCCTCGGTCCCCCTCTGAGGATATCTCTTTTGCAGAGATACTAGAGATCCTTAGTCAGAGGGGCAACTGGCAGTCCAAGACCCCTACTGAGGACGAGTCTATGCTCTTGAAGGCTTCTGGGACTCAACCTTCCACTTCTTGGGTGTCTCCGCCTTACGACGAGCTCATGGATCTGATCTCTCGTAAGGCGTGGGAGTCACCGGAGGCCATGGAACCTGTCCCTTGTAGACCCAATAAATTCATATCTGCCCCAGTCAATAAACCTTTTTGACAAAAGGAGTACCTGTGGATGCCATGGTGGTGGCTGCAGCCACCAAAAAGGAAGTATCTGAGACATCCTCTTCTATCCATCCCCCTAACAGAGATTCTAGGGTTATGGATAGATATGGGAAGCGCATGTTTAGTTCAGCGACTTTTTCTCTGCAATCACTGAACTACTTGACCCATTTTACAAGATTACAGGGAGATCTCCTGAAAGAGTTATGAGATACTCTCCAAGGTACAGTAGTGGCAGGAGTGGCCGACCAGCTCGCTACCCTTAACTCGGTAGTGAACTCGTCCATGCGTCTCATATCCTATGCAGCTGATGGTTCAAGTAGAGCCACTAGTTCTGGTATTGCTCTTCGCAGACAAGCCTGGATGCATCTCTGTTCCTTTGCGGAACCCTTCAAGTCTTCTTTTATTAATACCTCATTTGATGGCTCATCACTGTTTGAGCCCAAAGTAAAGGAAACTTTAACCAGGTGTGAACAGGAAGGCAAGACTTTATCTGCCATTGGGGTCCGCTTTTCCACTCCTACTCGGCCCTACCCCAAGGGCTCTAGGGGGGGAAAGATGTGGTTCCAAAAACTCAAGCAGCCTTTCACGACACAAGTGGTGAAACCCCCTCTAGAGGCAGAGGAGGGGGTTATAATGGAAGACGCCACCCCCATGGCAGAGGGGTCCACAGCAACAGGGTGACAAGGGTCAGTTCTCCGGTCAGTCCTACCAGCGCTCCTGAAAGGGGGCCCGACTGTTCGGCTCTGGAGGCAGTCGGGGGTCGCTTGTCTTTGTACCCAGAAGCCTGGATAAACATAACATCAGATACCTGAATACAAAGCATCATTTCTAGAGGATATTTCATACCGTTCTTTACCCCTCCCATTCCTATCAAAAAAATCCCAGATGTTCCACCCAATCTCAGGGAACAAGCAATCATAGTAGTCCACAGATTGATAGAAAAAAAGAGTCATCCAACCAGTCCCAGCAGACCAAGTTGGATTCGGAACTTACTCAAGATTCTTTTTGGTACCAAAGAAAACAGGGGACTGGAGACCTATCTTGGACCTCAACAGACTCAACAAGTTCGTAAAGAAAGCAAAGTTCCAAATGGTCATGCTTCAGTCCATTCTTCCCTTTTTAGGGAAATGTGATTGGATGTGCTCCATAGATCTCAAGGAAGCGTACTATCACATAAAGATGGACCGATGCTCCAGAGATCATCTGCATTTCTGGCTGGGAGCCAATCATTACCAGTTTTGAGCCCTGCCCTTTGGTCTCACTTCAGCCCCTAGAGTGTTCACCAAATGCATGGCAGTGGTCACGGCTCACCTGAGGCATCCAGGATTCCAGGTGTTTCCATACTTAGACGATTGGCTCCTCACCGTTACCACCAGGCATCAATTGACTCAGGCAACACAATACACTCTGACACTCTGCCATCAATTGGGCATTACAATCAACTTCGAAAAGTCTGCCTTATCACCATCTCAGCATACCGTTTTTATAGGAGCAGAGTTAGATACCTCAACCACCACTCTACGTCTCCCTATCGAAAGAGTCTCTCTTCTTCACCAAAACATCAGCTCACTGGTGTCAAAGAAATAAGCTACAGCAGCGGAGGTATCTCAGCATACCGTTTTTATAGTAGCAGAGTTAGATACCTCAACCACCACTCTATGTCTCCCTATCGAAAGAGTCTCTCTTCTTCACCAAAACATCAGCTCACTGGTGTCAAAGAACAAAGCTACAGCAGTGGAGGTATTGAAAGTACTGGGTTTGATGGCGGGAGCAATCCTGGCTATACCACTCGCAAGGATGCATATGCGAATCCTTCAGTGGCTTTTCTTCACTCAGTGGTCTTACCAGAAACTACCAATGCACCACATGATTCTTATCATGGATTCTTGCAGGAGAGACCTTCGGTGGTGGTTGATGTCTCTTCATGTTGCAGTAGGGAGACCCTTTGTTCTCCCTCCCAGTAGCCACTGTGACCACGGACTCTTCCCTGATAGGGTGAGGGGGGCATTTTCAGGGAAAGACTGCCCAAGGCACATGGGTAGATCAAGAATCACATCTGCACATCAATGTTCTAGAGCTGAGAGCGGTACTGCTGGTGTTGCAGTACTTTCAGGACTCTCTCCCTCTAGGGACTATTGCAATTCAGACCGACAACATGTCAGTAGTCTGGTACTTGAACAAGCAGGACAGAACCAAGTCTTACCCCCTTTGTCGAGAAGCCCTCAGGGTTTGGCAATGGGCTTTGTCGTCCCAGCATTTTCTGTTAGCAATGCACATCCTGGGGAAATCCAACGTCATAGCGGACAAGCTAAGCAGGGCAATATTACTCCCTCACGAGTGGTCTCTCAATCAACAGGTTGCGGAGTTGATTTTCTGCAAATAGGGCCAGCCTTGCTGCGACCTTTTTGCCAGCCGCATCAATTCAAAATGCAGAAGCTACTTTGCCCTGATACCACCTCCCGGTCATCCCCCGAGAGATGCACTTTTACGCGATTGGCCCCCGGGTCTCCTTTATGCATTTCCACCCTTCCCATTAATACCCAGATTTCTACAGAAAACAAAATCGCTGGGAAGGAAGGTTATACTCATAGCCCCCTACTGGCCTCGACAGATTTGGTTTCCGTTTCTCCACCATCATCTGTTGGAGGATCCATGGATCCTGGACCCAGTTCTGGACCTTCTGACGCACCCGTCAGGGGACCTTCATCCTTCTCTACAGTCTCTGAAACTGACTGCTTGGCTAATCCACTTCCCCTAATTGCCAGGCTTCATTCAATTTCAGAAGATACAAGACAAGACAAGATTCTCTTGTCCTCTCACAAGCCATCTACCAGGAAATTATATGGCAGCAAATGGCAAAGGTTCTCAATTTGGGCCAACGCACAGAACATTGACCCTTTTCGAGCTCTGCTATCTTCGATTTTGGAATTTTTGACAAAAAATTTTAAGGAAGGGGCAGCAGCTGCTACAGTTCGAGTTCAGTTAGCTGCTATCTCAAATTTTCACCTTGGTCTTGATGGCTCAAATATTATGAGCCATAAATTATCCAAAACCTTCCTTAAAGGCGTTCTTCATATGAGACCTCCAGTCAAAATTCCCTTTTCTCCCTGGAATTTAAACCTTATGCTGTCTCACCCTATTTTTCCTCCCTTTGAACCAACTCTTTCTTGTGCTTTAAAATTCTTATCGTGGAAAACAATTTTTCTTGTGGCCATTACGTCTGCCCGCAGATTGTCAGAACTTCAAGCATTATGCATCAGACCACCCTACATGATCTTCCATGCTGATAGAGTATCTCTCAGAACGAACCCCTCTTTTTTACCTAAAGTCTGTTTTGAGTCAAATATCAATCAGGTCATTGAACTACCAGTGTTCTTCTCCAACCACTGTAACAACTTAGAATATATGCTGCACAAACTTGATGTTCACAGACAACTCAGATTAGATTTTAGGAAATCAGATCAACTTTTTGTATCCTTCTCAGAAGCAAGAAAAGGCAATCCAGTGGCTAAAACAACCTTATCTACATGGTTATCCGATTGTATATTCTTTGTTTATGAAAATGTGAACATGCCTTTAACGCACAAACCAAAAGCTCATTCTACCAGAGCTGTCTCTACCTCTTCTGCTTTTCAAGCTAAATTGCCTCTTGACGATATTTGCGCTGCAGCCTCTTGGTCTAACCCTCATACCTTTATCTCACATTACAAAGTAGATAAGGCTTCTAGGGACAGGTCTTCCTTTGGTTCTAGAGTACTGAAGAACATACTCCCATGAGCCACCCAGGGTTGAGGGTGCTAGGGACGCTACCCATCAGTGAGAATAATCGGCGAGATTAACAACTTCACATATAGAAGTTATGTACTTAACATAACGTTCCATGTGAGTTGTTTATCTCACCTTTATTCTCATGTCCCTCCCTCCTTCCCCCTCCTGGCTGACTGTTGACTTAGAGGCTAGTGCCATCCTGGTTATTCAATGTTTCTCTTTCCCTTTGGGTACTCTTCTTTGTAGATATATATATATAAGAGAGTATGTATAGGTTGCATATATATATATATATATATATATATATATATATATATATGGACTATGGGCCAGATTCACAATGGCTTGCACGGAGTCTACGAGTAGAGTAAGACTCCATGCAGCCATCATGTCCGATGAGCGATCCAGGAACAGCCTGTAGGGGTGTGTAAGAGAGCTCCTAAAATGTCTCCTACATGGACAGGGCTGGGATATGCAAATTACCTCACTTGCAGCCGAAAGGCATGCAAATGAGGTAAATTTGCCATCCAGGAAGCACAAACCTGTCCTAGTAGGAGACGTGTTAGCTGCATAAATGTACTCATTTGACAACTGAGTACCGTTCTGCAAATAGCACAATGGAGCCTTGTCAGCTCCAAATAAAGGTTGAATATGGTTGAGGAAGCATGCCAATGGCCAAATATACAGCCATTGGAAAGTTTCCCAGATGCAAAATTAAAATAAAAAGATTTTTTTTTTGGCGATTTCTGATGTTTAAGCATAGCGCAGTGCCACGCAAACGGGGTGCGCTATAAAAATCATAAAATTAGACAATAAAAGACACAAACGTGGAATTTATGAAAATTGTTAAATGACAATGTGAAAGAATAACAGGCTGAAGACAACATGGCCACCGAGTAGGGGTTGCTAAGGGGAGAAGCCCAGTCTAAGACATGTAACTAAGCATTAGTAGGCAATCCTATGTAAATGAGTGTTAGGATAGTGAATCACACTTTTACATAGTAAATGAGCACAGTCAGTGGAGTGTAGGAGTAGGATATGGGGAGGAACAGAGTAGGAGATAGGTGACATCACAAGGGGGGTATGTATGAAAGTAGTGACGCTCATTGGAGCACAGTGGCATGTGTTAGCTGTCAGTTAGACATCATGGAAAGAGGTGTGTCAACAGGTAGGCCAGGTAAAGCCAAGAAATGGAAGGTGTATACTGTGGATAACATCAAAGTTTCTTGCTGAGCGGGTATGCCCATGTGTGCGTGCCTGTAAACTCGAGTAAGACAGAGTGCGTGAGTGGAAGCGCGAGTGCATGCGTTTAAGCTGGAGTAAGCATGTATAAGGCTGTCGGAAGACCTGTAAGAGTGTTTGCGCTGGTCTGCACGCGTTTTAACCCGAATAAGCAAGTTTTAGTCCGTGTAAGCATGTGTGCGCGCGTGTTAGCTGCTGTGAGCGTGTTTCCGCTTGTATGCGCGTCGCTCCCCTGAGGAAACAGAAAGGAAAAAGGAAGCACAACAAATAGTAGGAAGCTACCAGGGAATACTAGTAGAGCTAGCAGGTGCAAACAATCAGAATCAGGCAATTACACAGGCAGAACACTAGCCCAGCCCAGCACTTAAAACTCTGCAAACAACAGTGCAGTTTGTTTCTCTCAAGAGACACTGCAACACTGGAGTAAGCTACTAGAAGTGAAAACTGAAAAAGCTACAATGCTAGGGGCTGCCATTGCTGTTATAAGGCGACATATGCAACATGCTGAGGGTGGTGACAATGCAAATGCTGCCTGACAACCCACAGTGAGGAGACGGAGAAGAGTGTACAGGCCCAGGGTCACCTACCAGGGGTTACATGAGCTGGAGATAGTGGAGGGCTATAGAGTGGACAGAGACCTACTGCAGCAAATAGTTGAGCTGTGCAGGCCACGCCTCACACACAGAACCAACAGAGGGGAACCCATCCCAGTGGAAACCAAGGTATGTGTTGGCCTAAGAATGCTAGCAACAGGTACCTTTCGGAGACCAACTGGTGATATGATGGGGATATCACAGGCATCAGCATCCGGGGTACTGCACCAGTTCCTGGATGCCATGTCAGCACATGTCGGTGATCATGTATATTTCCCCAATTCCCATGAGGTATTGGCCAGCAATATGCATCTCTTCTAGCAAATAGCAGAATACCCTGAGGTAGTGGGTGCAATAGACTGTACGCATATATGCATCAAAGCACCAGCCGGTGAGCAGGGTAGGGCCTACATTAACCGCAAGGGCTTCCCCTCCATCAACTGCCAGGTCATGTGTGATGCCCAGGGCATAATAATGAATGTGTGTGCTGGCTACCCTGGAAGCTACCATGATTCCCATATCTGGCATCTGATGCACCTGTACCAGACATTTGCCAATGGGGACATCCCACATGGTCACTTAGTGGGGGATGTTGGCTATGCACTGGAGCTGTGGCTGATGACACCCATCAGAAACTCACACACACCTGAACAGGAACGCCATAATGAGGCACACGCACAAACACAAAATGTAATTAAGTGTGTGTTTGGGTTGCTGAAGTCATGGTTCCGGTGCCTGGACACATCTGGTGGAGCCTTGCAATACTCACCAACTACATGTACCCAAATTGTCATGGTATGTGCTATGCTACATAATATGATTCTGCAAAAACAGCTGCAGCAGGACCAGCATAGGCCTGGGACAAACAGCCCCCCACCAGTGCCAAGGCCATCACAGGCAGAGCGTGACTCAGAGGAGGAACAACCTGAGCCTGCCCCAGTAGGCAGAAGGAGGCGTGCCCAGTATGCCTTGGCCTTGGCAAAGAGGCAATGCATAGCACATACACTGGCTCAGTAGGAACCCTGGAAATAATACCTCTCTCTGACTCGCACATATAGTAAAAGGGATGCCTAACTTGACACTACCTGTTTCCAAATATGTATAGGGAGTGCAGTATGTGCATCTGACATAGGCAACCCTGCAGCACCACCTGAGGCATGATTGCCATGTGTTAAGCAATGTAAGGTAGTGCTAAACAGCATTTACCATCATGTAGTATATGCAAACTTGATGACCTTGAGTATCATCCTACCCTCACCAAACATGAGGCCACAATATGAAGACAAGATGATCAATTACAACAATTGGCTTAGGTATTGGTGTCAGTGAAAGGGGATACGATGCCTGTCAGCCTGGGATGGCATGCTCGACAAGACATGATGCTTCACTAGGGATGGATTTCACCTATCACCTGTGGCCTTTTGGATATTGCCAAAGGCTCTTGTCACCCCCATAGTGCCTTTTGTAGGTAAGGCTCAAAACACGAACCCACCTCCATAGGTATCACCAGGGATAAGAAAGTATAAGTAATGCTACGCAATACCAGAAGTCTAAACTGCAAGATGCATGCACTCCAAACTCTACTCAGCATGGAGAATGTTGATATCTGTGCAGTAACAGAAACCTGTTTCAAGGCTCCCAAGAGCACCCTAGCATTAACAGGTTACACCTCATACCATGCTTTACAGCTGCAAAACATGGAACAAACTACAAAAGGAGGGTGAGTATCAATATTTGTCAAAGATACCTACACCCCCAAGTTGGTGGCACAGCATGAAGCATCGGAGACTATCCATGTGCAACTAACAGTGGCTAAAACCACCTTCCAGTTCACAGCCTGCTACAGACCACCCTCCTAAACCCAGGAACCACACTTGGCCGACTGGAAAACACATGAAAATATGAAGGTCTCCCCAAACACCATTATATTGGGTGACTTCAACTACCCAAACATAGACTGGGAGCATTACCCTAGCCCCAAAACCCTAGCCCAAAGGTTCCCAGAATTTATAAACCAAAATGCTATAGAACAACTTGCTACCACTCCCACAACAGGGGAAAAATACTGGACCTGATCATCACCAACAAGTGGACTCTATGCCCAAGACCAGAAGTGTATCCCTCACTGGTAAGATCAGACCAGAGAGGAATCTCACTGGATATTCACATCCCGATCCCAGCCCATAGCCAGAAAAATACAGTGAAAATTATTCACTAAAGCAAATGTCACACTCCTCAAAACTGAGGTGGAATCCTTCACAGCCCCTGTGCCTGTGGAAAATATGGCCCAGACCTCATAACCCTTTATAAACGCATTCTATGAACACCGTCAGGAATGCATGGATCATGCAATCCCAAATAAAACCAAGACCCAATCCTCCAAAGCCAGGCATCCTGTCCGGTGGACCCCAGCCATAAACAAACCATACAATACAAGGAGGAAGCTACTATATGATAGATCAAAATCCCAAAAAGGGAAGGCATCTCTGATCAGTATTATTGAAAAACTATGGCCACACATAAGATCGTCTAAGGCCATCTTTGAGATAAAAATTGTACAGGACACCAAGGATAATCACAAGGCATTATTTACTTATGGTAGGAACCTGTGTGGGAATCCACAGATATGCTCAGAAGTAGTCCAAAATGACAAATAATACACCAACCCACAGACATTGCCAACATCTGAGCTGACAGGTTCAGTGCAAACCCCCCCCCCCCACCAAAAGGACAAATATCTATCCCAGCAGAGTGCTGGCCCCCTGACATTGCAGATGCTCAGGTAACAGCCAGCCTCTCCAAAGCAAAACACACAGCATCAATGGGACCAGACGGTGTCCTGGGCTGTGTCCAACATGAACCCCAAGAAGAACTGAACACAAACATAAAACCACTGTTCAGTCTCAGCCTTACCACAGGATATGTACCCAAAGAGCAGTGTACAGCAACAGTGGTCCCTCTCCACAAAGGTGGTGCCTCAATGGATACTGTAAACTATCGCCCCAGAAGCCTGACTACCTTGGTCTGCAAAGCTATGGAAAGATCATCATGGACCTCAGAAGTAAACATATTGGGGACCTACAGACACTGGATCCTACCCAGTTTGGCTTTGTCAAGGGCAGATCCTGCCTCTTAAACCTGGTTGAGTCATTAGAAACAGTCACCAAGGCCATTGACGAGGGGAAGGTGGTCCACATAGCCTACCTGGACCTCGGAAAAGCCATCCATACAGTACCCCACTTGGTCATCATAGATAAGATCACCAGCTTTAATATAAACCCCTATGTCACTAGATGGGTTGCAAACTGGCTCAAGGACAGAACCCACATGGTCAGAAATGCTGGAGCCATGTCAGACCCTAAACCAGCTACAAGTGGCATCCCACAAGGCTCAGTCCTGGGACCTCCCTTGTTTGGTATATCTTTCTCAGAGGTACAGCCCAACACAGAAGGACTGTTGGTGAACAAGTTTGCAGATGACTGCAAACTGGGCGCCATAATCGACCCTCCAGCTGACACAAGCATCCTACAAAAGGGCCTCATAGAAACAGACAACTGGTGCCAGAGCCATGTCCTCAAGCTGAATGCAAAACAGTGTATAGTCCTCCCCTTTGTCAAAAACTAAGTGCACACATATTACCCCATAGGTAGTAACCCATTAAGTATGGAAGAAGTGGTAAGGGACCTGGGGACCCAAGCTGATAGCAATCTCACATTCGATAACCACGTGGCCAAAGTGTTTAGAAAAACATTTCATATAACCCACCTAATCATGAAGGTATTCACATCTACATCAGGGGAGGTCATTGTGCCTCTTAACTCATCCCTCATCAGTCCCATAATTGAGTACAATGCCCCTTGTGGGATGTACCTTATCAGACACCTGCAACAGCTGGAAAGACCACAAAAGTACCTCACCAGGAGGATCAAAGGGCTCAAACACATGCCATTCGCTGCCCGGTTAAAGAAACTGCAGCTCCACTCAGTGGCATACCGCCTGCCCAGAGGCAATCTGTGTCTGATGTATAAAGCCATGTCCAACCTGGAATCAATGGACATGCTGCACCTCGGAAACTCAGAATCCCATCAAGCTACACGCTCAAGAGACCTGAACCTCAGGACTGAAATAAATACGACATGCTGGAGTGACAGATTCATAACCCAGAGGTTCCCCCCACTCTTAAGTAAACCCCCACTCCAGGTTAGCCAGAGGCCCTCATTGACTCTCTTCAAGAGGAATCTTGATGAGTGGATGGGAGATTGTAGGTTTACCCTGGGTATCACTTTTATGTCACTGTTAAACAGAGGCACAGTATACCAACCTTGAAAAATGTCATGGCAAACTCCACTTAAAATGTGTGTTGAAAGCCAAACACACTCTGGATAGGATTATAAATGCCCTAGGGCAGATAGACTAGTATGAACCTATGAACAGAATCACACATACCAACTAGTACAACTGTGGTCAATGTGGAGTAATGTTTGGCAATGTCCACCCAAGTTGGTGAATACACAGCAATGTCAGACAAGCCTGGTTTAAGTAGGCCATAGCTGAAAAAAATGCAACATGCTCATAGTTGCCCAACTGGCCCTTAACCAGTCTGGTCTGCTCAGTATGAACATTTAAAGCAGTGATGGGACTCAAACCCATGATACGGTGCACCATAGTAAAAGTACTGAACCACTACACCATGACGGTATTGCAGTATTCAGCCAGTAAGAGAGAATGTTGCCAAGTCTTTGCAAACTATCACATGGAAACCCTGCAGGCACAGCATAATCCCTGTTGAGTTATGACACAAAGGAGTCTGGCAGTAAGAACACAACAATACTTCAAACACACACAGTATAAATGTCAATATTGGTCATGTTCACACACAACCAGAAATGTAGTGGACTCCAGATCACAACATATGGAAAGGTCACACTGGGCATGCTCACACACTTGGATAAATGAGACATATGTCAGGCAACAAACCATGGAAAGGCTGAGCTGGGCATGCTCATACACTTAGGCCATGTCTGAGTATAGCAGTCAGTCACACATATCTGGCAGTTGTATGTGTTAAGCCAGGAACCTCCCATGATCCAGCAATCTGCCCTGTGCACACAGTTAAATGACAACAGACACATATATTAATATACTGGAACTCTGTCATGATCAAACATGTTACACAGATACACAAGTTGATCATAGAAACTGGCAAAGCTACGGCAATACAGAACTGCAAACAGTAGCAGCAACAAATATTGTGCATCCCGAACATAAACATAGGTGCAGAGGTCGATACTATGCTGTCTGCCCTTGGGAATTCATAAGCCTAGGCAGAGTGTATTTGGTGTCCACCTCCCCAGTAGAGTAGCCTACTGTGCCTCTGTAAAGTAGGTCACAGAAGGCACCCTTTAAGGCTAGTTTGCTGTGCCTCTGTCAAGCAGGGACACAGTGGAGATCCCAGGGGTGAAATTGCAATTTCCCATCCATGCGGCTGTATTTCGCTGGAAGAGGGTTGACGAGGGGCTATGTCTAACTTTAATTGGGATTCAATTCCAGAGTGAGGGGAGCCTCTGGGTAATGAATCTGTCCCTGCAGCATGTCCTATTTATTTTTGTGCTGAGGTTTAAGTCCCTGGAGTGTGTAGCTCTGAGGGTCTTGGATGTTATGAGGTGGAACATGTCCATTACTTCTGGGTTTGAAATGGCTACGTACATCAGGCATAGATCACCTCTGAGTAGACGTTAAGCACCCAAATAGAGCTGGAGATCCTTTAGTTGAGCTGCATAGGACATCTGTGTGTAGCCCATGATCCTCTTGGGGAGGTACTGTTGTGTTCACTGTAGTTGCCGCAGGTGTTGGGTAAGGTACACCCCAAAAGGGACATTGTAGTCAAACATGGGCCAGATGAGTGACTAGTAGAGGGCCACAATGACCTCCCATGATCTACATGCAAACACCCATGTGATAAGGAGGGCTATATAAAGGTCTTTGCAATGACTCTGTCAATGTGATTAGCAAATAAGAGGTTATGATCTATCTGGGTCTGTGGGATATTGCTCTGTTATTTAGTAGCATCCTCCTTCTGTTGTACAGCTTATATATGGCTGTGGTCAACCAGACAGGTCTCCGGGTTTGGAGGAGTCATGGTTTTATTTGGGATAGCATGATCAATGAATACCTGCAGGTGCTCATACAATGCGTTTGTAAAGGATTCTGCAGATTGGGCTGTATTATCTACCAGTATAGGGCCTTTGAAGTTTTCCACCCCAGTCTTCACAAGTGCAAAGTCTGCTTTTGAGAAATTCTTTACAGTGATTTCCTCGGCTGGGGGTGGGGATGGGATATGGATGTCCAGGGAAAGTTGTTCATGGTCTGATCTAAACAATGATGGTTCTACCTCTGGTGTGGAACATAGAGTCCCCATGTTGGTGATGATCAGGTCCAAGATGTATTCCCCCTTGTGGGTGTGGTGACTGGTTGTGCCATAGCACATGGATCCACAAATTGTAGTGGCTGTAGGGTGATGTTGTTGAGGGCCTGAGTAGTATCCCCAGTCAATATTTGTGTACCTGAAGTCAACCACTATAATGGTGTGTGTGAAGACCTGCATATTCTACACTGTTCCCTGGAAAGCCAAGTGTGGTTACTGGGTATGGGGGGGAGGGGGTGGTCTGAACTACACACCAAACCAAAAGTCAGTTTTGCACAATGATAGTTGTATATGTATGGCCTGTCATGCTTAGTGCAGTGGTACCAACCCAGAGGTGTGTGTATCTGTGATGTATATGGATACACCCCCTACTTGTGTTGTGTGTTACAAGTCCTGTGGTCACAAAGCATGCTATAGAACATAACCTGGCAGTGCCAGTGTGCATATGTGACCCTGAACTAGGCGTCTGTTAATGTA
Source organism: Protopterus annectens (assembly GCF_019279795.1). Taxonomy (NCBI): domain Eukaryota; kingdom Metazoa; phylum Chordata; order Ceratodontiformes; family Protopteridae; genus Protopterus; species Protopterus annectens. Next base: position 535,407,999 of record NC_056749.1, on the reverse strand, counting down.
CAGATATTGTTAACCCCCATACTGAGGGATAGTTAAAGATGTACATTCTTCTTTGGAAAGACTGATGATTAGCACCCTATAAATACAGCAGGAGAAAGGAAATCATCCAGTAATGCGAATAGCATGCTGTGCTAATGCGCTTCTCTCAAGTATCATAACATAGTTAGGTAGGGGTTTGAATCCTACAAATGCTGTGTGTGTGTGGGGGGGGCAGGGGGTGTGTATGTATGCAATTCTCTGTGAAAGGAATGGCCTTTTTGAAGACTGGGATAACACACTAAAAGATGTACATTCCTCTTTGGAAAGACTGATGATGTCAGCACCCTATAAATACACCAGGAGAAGGGAAATCATCCAGTAATGCGAATAGCGCGCTGTGCTAATGCGTCTCTCTCAAGTATCATAACATAGTTAGGTAGGGGTTTGAATCCTACAAATGCCATGTGTGCGTTTGTCAATGTGTTGTGTGTTTTGCTTTTATTATTGTATGACATATTATTATAACAGTAATTTCAATGCACACATCAGGTATGTGTGTGCCACATACAGATATGTACCTGTCACCTTTAATAGTTCCTATGTGTGAAGGCTGCCCCATATGAATACAGTTGTTACCGTTGCCAGCATGTGCCACAGCTTACCAGACCTTAGGCCATACATGTATGTTGATGACAATGCGGGCTACTGCAGTGATCTGTGTCCTAGGCCAACTATGTGACACACACCCATGAAAGCTTTGATAGATTAATGTGGGTGAGGGTTCATGTCTGGAGTATATGTCAGACATGTTAAAACACAGCAAAGTCTGTGAGTGATGGGCACCCAGTGTAGGTATATGGCAACTGTTGCCGATATGCATACAGACACCTTCTTGCTTAGGTGATGCACTGAGGGACAGCAGAATACCTTTGGAAATGTGAATATCACAGGAAAGAAAAGATAACATTTGTCCACATGTACACACCATTACCCGTTCTACATGATGGGTGCTGCCACCTACATGGTACTGTTGGAATACTATGTTAACTACATGCCGATGCCAATGCCACAGTTGTGTTACAGCAATACAGCATGGCTTGCAAAGCAGGTATCTGTCCATATGATACCCTTGTGGTGGTTATTTGTGTCATGTGTAGAATGCATTGTAGGCCACTGTATGTATTTGCAGTCATGGATGGACATATCCATAGTGTGTTGGCATGTATGTGAGACTGCTATATGCCAAAGAGTATTGTTCCCAGGGATGTGTGTGGCTCAGTAAGAATATAGTGTAGTACTGCAGGGATATCACTGACACCAGGTTCCTACATCTGTGTATCAGTTGAGGAGACACCATGTCATGACCACTGAATGTCAGGCTATGTAAGCTGTGTATACTACCAGAATGCAGACCATTGACATTTGGAAAACGTATCACCCACAGTATACTGTCAAACCATGTCATGTTCCATGCTAACCATGTTCACAAATGTACACCTGCAACTCAGTGCTGCAAACATCACACATGTACTGTCCACACCCCAACACATGCAGGCACAGGTACACACAACAGCCATGCGGCACATGTGCAGACAGTACACTTTGGGAATTAACACTGGTGAATACAAAACTGCAATGACAAACATTGGTAATGCATCATGCATGCTCGAATATACCCACAACAATATCATTACACTGTACTGTTAACAACATGATAATATTACTACAGTGCTATGTTGTCACCCTGTTCATCAGCACTATGCTACCCTGTTCCTGCATCAATGTTACAGATGGCAGGAGGTGGCACAGTTTTATCATATGCACAGGGTGTGTACTTGGTTTGCCAGAGTCTGCCATTGACACATCCAATTGACATGTATGTGTGTGTGTGTGTTAGTGAGGGACAACAGTACAACATGGGGCAGTGTTGCTGGACTCTGCCCTTCTGAGATGGGAATTTCTGGTTAAAAGTTTATAGTGCCTGAATATTTGAACTGTATCTTACTGAAATTGGTACACCTTGTTTGCTGTAGCATAGACTAGATTCAGGCCTGCTGAATCTAGCTTTGTTTATATGCTTGTTGTTTGTTTGCTTGTTATTTCCCTGGAACGCTAATTCCACCTAATACGCAGCTTCTCAGTGCTTCTGTGGATCACTAGTGATATCTGCATTGCTTACTGTACTTATTTCCTTGTTTCATTTGAAAGAAAGTTACTGTTTGTCATTTTTGCATTTGTTACCTGTAACACATTGCACTTAAGTTACCTGGCACTTGCGCGCTAAAGCAATTATATAAGTCAGCACTAAAAATTAAAAGCACTACACCCTCACTCCCCACTGGCCCTTGTTTTCAATTATTAAGGAATTCCCAATATTATTCTAGCATGTCCAAAGGTCACTTGTCAATCTCCTCTCCGGTCCAGCTGGTTAATCTAGGAATCTTGAGTCAATGTTACAACTGCCTCATGTACACAGACAACCCTCTCCTCCTCCCAACAAATTCCAACACATGTGAGAGATGCAACCATATAGCCAAACTGGAGGCTAAGCTCTCTCAACTCAGTACTGGCATAACCAGTCAGGAGGAGAAGGAAACCACACTCACTACAATTCCAATCTCACATAGACCTACCACGACAGCAAACCAAACACATAATCACACAAAAACATACTTGGAGGCTCTAAATAAAGATCTGCCTAAGCAGCAGAGACCTCCAAAGCAGACACCCAAGCAACCGCTACCCCGAAACAAAACACGTGCAACACATATCTCACAAAGCCAGTGTGCCGAACAGTCACAGCCCTTAAGACTAAACAACACACCTGATACACTTGTAATAGGTGACTCTATTATCAGGCACACTGACGACCCACTCACCAGGCTGAACAAGGAGAGGGTCATAGTGAGCAGCCTGTCAGGCACTAGGATCTGCCACATAACACAAGCACTCAGGTCACTCCAAGGCAAGTACAAATATGACTCAGTCATTGTCCATGCTGGTGTGAATGACCTGAGACATACCTCCCTGGACTACATGAAAAGAGACATAAAGGAGCTCTCTGAGCATGTAGCCCAGGCTGGTATGACCCTGTCCTTGAGTAGCATCTTACCCTCACCAAGAATGATGCCACAATATGAAGACAAGATGATCAATTTCAACAATTGGCTTAAGTACTGGCGTCATTCAAAGAGGATCCAATGCCTGTCAGCTTGGGATGATATGCTCGACAAGCCACGATGCTTCACTAGGGACGGCTTGCACCTGTCACCCCTGGGCTTTTGGATATTGGCAAAGGCTCTTGCTACCCCCATAGTGCCTTTTTTAGGCAAGGCTCACAAGACAAACCCACCTCCATAGGTATCGCAAGGGATAAGAAACTAAGAGTAATGCTACTCAACGCCAGAAGTCTAAACCTCAAGATGCACACCCTCAAAACTCTCCTTAGCATGGAGAACATCGATATCTGTGCAGTAACAGAAACCTGGTTCAGGGCTCCCGAGAGCACCCCAGCACTACCAGGTTATACCTCATACCATGCTTTTCGGCCCCAAAACTTGGACCGAACCACAAAAGGAGGGGGAGTATCGATATTCATCAAAGATACCCACACCTCCAGGTTGGTGGCAAAGCACAAAGCATCAGAGACTATCCATGTGCAACTAATAGTGGGTAAAACTGCCTTCCAGTTTATAGCCTGCTACAGACCACCCTCCCAAACCCAGGAACCCCACTCAGCCTTTCTGAGAACACTGGAAAATATGAAGGTCTCTCCAAACACCATTATATTGGGTGACTTCAACTACCCAAACATAGACTGGGAGCATTACTCTAGCTCCAACACCCTAGCCCAAAGGTTCCTAGAATTTATAAACTCAAATGCTATGGAACAACTTGTTACCACTCCCACAAGAGGGGAAAACATACTGGACCTGATCATCACCAACATGGGGACTCTATGCTCCAGACCAGAAGTGTATCCCTCACTGTTAAGATCAGACCATAAACTAATCTCACTGGATATTCACATCCCGACCCCACCCCCTGCCCAGAAAACCACAGTGAAAAACTTCTCTAAAGCAAATTTCACACTCCTCAAAACCGAGGTGGAATCCTTCAAAGCCCCAGGGCCTGTGGAAAATATGGCCCAGACCGCAGAATCCTTTATAAACGCATTCTATGAACACCTTCAGGAATGCATGGATCATGCGATCCCAAATAAAACCAAGACCCAATCCTCCAAAGGCAGACATCCTGTCTGGTGGACCCCAGCCATAAACAAACTATACAATAGAAGGAGGACGCTACTAAATGATAGAGCAAAATCCCAAAAAGGGAAGGCATCACTGATCAGTATTAGCAAAAAACTATGGGCACTCATAAAATTGTCTAAGGCCAGCTTCGAGAGAAAAATTGCACAGGACACTAAGGATAATCACAAGGCTTTCTTTAGTTATGTTAGGAACCTGGGTGGTAATTCTCAGATATGCTCAGAATTAGTCCAAAATGACAAAAAATACACTGAACCCACAGACATTGCCAACATCCTAGCTGACAGGTTCAGTGCAAACTTCTCACCCCCCTCCCCACCAAAAGGGCAAATATCTATCCCAGCAGAGTGCTGCCCCCCTGACATCTCAGATACTCAGGTAAGAGCTGCCCTCTCCAAAGCAAAAAACACAGCATCAATGGGACCAGACGGTGTCCCAGGCTGCGTCCTACATGAACTCCAAGAAGAGCTAAACCCAAACATAAAACTACTGTTCATTCTCAGCCTTACTACAGGATATGTGCCCAAAGAGTGCCATACAGCAACAGTGGTCCCTCTCCATAAAGGTGGTGCATCAACGGATCTTGGAAACTATCGCCCCATAAGCCTGACTAGCTTGGTCTGCAAAGCTATGGAAAGGATCATCATGGACCTCATAAATAAAGATATTGGGGACCTACAGACACTGGATCCTACCCAGTTCGGCTTTGTTAAGGGCAGATCCTGCCTCTTAAACCTGGTTGATTTCTTTGAAACAGTCACCAAGGCCATTGACGAGGGAAAGGTGGTCCACACAGCCTACCTGGACCTCGCAAAAGCCTTCGATACAATACCCCACTCGGGCATTATAGATAAGCTCACCAGCTTAAATATAAACCCCTATGTCACTAGATGGATTGCAAACTGGCTCAAGGACAGAACCCACATGGTTAGAATTGCTGGAGCCATGTCAGACTCCAAACCAGTTACAAGTGGTGTCCCACAAGGCTCAGTTCTGGGACCTCTCTTGTTCGGTATATATTTCTCGAAGGTACAGGCCAACATGGAAGGACTGTGGCTGACCAAGTTCACAGATGACTGCAAACTGGGCACCATAATCGACTTTCCAGCTGACACAAGCATCCTCCAAAAGAGCCTCATAGAAACAGACAACTGGTGCCAGAGCCATGGTCTCAAGCTAAATGCCAAAAAGTGTATAGTCATCCCCTTTGGCAAAAACAAAGTGCCCACAAATTACCACATAGGTGGTAATCCATTAAGTACAGAAGAAGTAATTAGGGATCTGGGGACCCAAGTTGATAGCAATCTCTCATTTGACAACCACATGGCCAAAGTGGTTAGAAAAACATTTTATATAGCCCACCTAATCATGAAGGGATTCACATCTAGATCAGGGGAGGTCATTGTGCCTCTTTACTCATCCCTCATCAGGCCCATAATTGAGTACAATGCCCCTTTTGGGATGTACCTTACCAGACACCTGCAGCAACTGGAAAGACCCCAAAAGTACCTCACCAAGAGGATCAAAGGGCTCAAACAGATGCCATATGCTGCCCGGTTAAAGAAACTCCAGCTCTACTCAGTGGCATACCGCCTGTTCAGAGGCGATCTCTGCCTGACGTATAAAGCCATGTCCAACCCGGAATTACTGGACATGCTGCACCTCAGAAAATCCAAATCCCATCAAGCTACGCACTCGAGAGACTTGAACCTCAGCACTGAAATAAATAGGACATGCTGGAGGGACAGATTCATAACCCAGAGGCTCCCTTCACTCTGGAATAAAATCCCAGTCCAGGTTAGGCAGAGTCCCTCATTGACTCTCTTCAAGAGGAATCTTGATGAGTGGATGGGAGATTGTAGGTTTACCCTGGGTATCATTTCTGTGTCACTGTTAGACAGAGGCACAGTATACTAACCTCGAAAAAGGGCATAGCAAAATAAATTTAAAATGGGTGGCGAAAGCCAAACACATTCTGGCTAGGCTTATAAATGCCCTAGGGCAGATAGCCTAGTATGAACATATGAACCTATGAACCTATGAACCTATGTGTGTGTCTATGTGTTAGCCCTAGTTGTTAGCATTATGTGTGTGTGTGTGTGTGTGTATGCATGCACACAGTCCCACCATGTGGCTGCCATATACGGGTGTTTGTGGACAGCCACAGACTGTACCTGCCAAGTCATACAAATCACTGTCTCTGGCCATGGACATGGTACCTATGCCTGGCAGGGGTGCTACGGACAGTATCAGGTACTAAGCCAGACTGGGTACTGTCATCAGAAGCAGTGGGTTGTTGACTGGACACATGTCCCTGCTGGGACTGTCCAGAGCCACGTGCACGTGGTCTTCCCGGATGGTCTAATGACAGCACAGACCCAACATTGCTGGGGCTGGTACTGGCACTATGGGAGCAGCTGTGGGTTTGTTGTCATCCATGATGACTGCCAGCTGATAATGTTGCTGGCATACATCCACGTCGACGCCTCAACCATCCTGCACTGTCCTGGCTCCTGGACATGTAGTTGTGGAAGAGATCTAATGTGTCCCCCCAACGTCTATCAATGACCTCGCTGATGTTACGGATGGCAGACGCAACGTCATGCCTAGTGTCATTCATAGCGGTGCGATGTGCTCTAAGCACCCTCAGACCCTGTCTAGTGTACCGTTCCATACGTGCCTGTGCCTGCATTACAGCCCGGAACATAGCTGAGGTTGAAAGACCTCTGTGGGCACGTCTAACAGGGGCAGTATAACCACGGATGCTCCCACGAGAACCCCTGGACATCTGCCTGTGTGGTACCATGTCAGGAATCTGGCCATGGCTGCTGTGAGGGGATGCATGTGCCAATGATACCACACTACCCTGGTCAATGCCCACTGTATGCTGTCCCTCAGCTAAGGACATTGGTAACAATGGATGTATAGCCAGGATGACTGTGCGCATTGATGGGGTTGACTGCTGTGTAGTGTCAATTGGCTGACCATTACACATGTATCATCATAACCACTATCCCCAGCAGTGGCTTCAGGTTCCCTGCTGCACTCCACCACAGCAACTTCAGAACCTGTGAGAGGAAGATAGAAAACACAGTTTACAAATGTGTACACGATATTACCACACAGGCGCACAAGCACACATGCACACATGCAAACATGTGCACGGGCACACATGCGCACATGCACACAGGCGCACAGGTGCACATGCGCACAGGCACACATGCGCACATCCGCACAGGCACACATGCACACATGCGCACAGGCACACATGCACACATGCGCACGTGCGCACGGGCACGCATGCACACATGCACACATGCACACAGGCGCACAGTCACACATGCGCACAGTCACACATGCGCACACATGCCCACATGCACACAGGCACACATGCGCACAGGCACACATGCACACATGCGCACAGGCACACAGGCACACATGCACAGCATACTCCTCAGTACAGCAGATACAAACACAGACACACCTGCAATCCAACACATACACAATACTGTTTTAGGGTGGATGACAGTATCACAAGGAAAAACATCACTGCACATGTGTCAGCATGCAGATTATGTGTTGCACAGGACCATGCAGTGCAAGTGTGGACAGCCCTTGCTAATAACAGTATACGTGTACTTGATGCTTGTGTGTAGTTGTTCAGTGATTGTCTCCACCCTGGGACACAATGTGTACAAGGACATAACAATGTTGTGCAAGTGTTACAAGCTGTGGGTGCATATATTTTCACACACACACACAACACATGACAGTGCTATGCAATGACTGCTATGTGTACTTTTGTAGTCGGCGGAACTGGATGTGGTGTAGTAACATGAGCCATGATCAACATGCTTCTTGTGGTCAGTCAACAATAATAATGTGTGCCAGACAGGCAGTTAGCATGCTGTACCTGACTTGCAGTAAACATGACTGCATCCACAATTACACAGCCACTTGTTACATGGGTTTATAAGGTGGCCAATAGTGAGCATTGCCTAACATGAATGTATTATTTGTTCAAGACTGTTGCACAAAGACATGATAGGCCTCTACCCCTCAGGTATATTATGTGTGCTGCGTAGATGAGAAGTGGGATACTGAAGGGTGGCCATAAAGCAGGTGTCATAATTGGACATGTGTAGCAGGCTAAGGTGTAGTGTGTATGCCAAACATGTGTGTGTTGTGTACATGTGTATCAGGTATGCCTATACAATGTCCAGTACTGTGTTGCCACACATGTGTGTCATGGTCTCTGTATTGCATGTGAGTGGGGCAGCTATTGAGAATAATGGGATATGCATAGTCTCACAGCAAACATGCACAGCATGCATTATGCGTAGGTGTGTTATATGTGCACAGACTACACCTCCATATGAAATGCACATGTCATTAGCAATAGTATTGTTATTACACACTCACCATCATGGATTGGCTGCCTTGTTGTCACTCCAGAGGGACCTGCAAAAATATGACAGTAATTGCCAGTGGCCACAACTGTGCCATTGATACTGTGAGTATGATAAAGTACAGTAGTACAACAGGTGGCTTTCACAGGTGTACAGATTATGCTCAGAATATCAATCTTGCAGAAGAATAGGCAGGTTAACAGCTACACAAACAGTACACATCTCACACACTCATAAACTGCCAGTACAGAGATCAGTCAACTACATATATGGCATGTTACCTGCATGCTCCATTTCAACATGCTGGGTGGCTCCGGCCTCCATGATGACACATGTTTGTGGATGTTGCTGTTGTTGGCCTGGAGCCACAACACTTAGGAGGTGCTCCTCCACACTGGTGAGGGGGGGGGTGGACAGATACCCCACCGCCTGTGGCAAGCTGTTGTCTGTGGATATCAGATGCATACTGCTGGACATGTCTAATTAAATCACTGCAGAGATGGCGTACCTGCTCATATGTCTGGTTATGCATGCCTATGTCATTTACCCAACAGACAAGATCTTGCCACAGTGCAGCCCTCTCATGCTGGTTCTGGCTGGTCCTGGAAAACAGCACACAGTAATTCTGCACCAGGCTCTGGTGGATCTCCTGATCCTCTGCTGCTGTATATGGTGGGTTTCGCTGATGCACCATCACCCTGGAAGGAAAAGGAAAATATGTGAGCAGGTCATGTGGCACACTTAATATTCTAATGTACTGATATCACTTAACTGCCATATATAGCATCTGTCTATCAAGGGATACACATGTTCGATACCACATATCAGTGCTCAGTCCACAACTGTCTGACAGTGCCTGCCACACTCCATACAACAAACTTGTATACACAAGCACTCGACACACTGTGTTGGATACAATGCACAACCTCACACTGGGGGTATGTAAGAAGCTAATGGATGAAGAATATTGTCATCCCATGCAATGAATGCAATGCACATTTACAGTTTCAACTGTAATCCACCCTAGTCTTTGATGCCATACCCCTACCTGACATATGTGCACAGTTGTTACTATAGCCAGCATACTGCTGTCACAGAGTATACATGCTGACAGGTACACACACACATACCCTGTAACACATATGTGATTGCGGCCATGGTACAGGCATCATTACACACACATTACACATACATACAACACACAAATGTATGACAACACAGATGAACATTAACTGTGTTCCTTATAGTACTGTGTGCCCCTACTTACAGATATCTATGCATGAGGTATGTAATCTGTGCAGACTACAGGAAACACACCAGACAGTGTTACCAGGGAAAGTGAACATACACCATACTGTAGTGTTTAGGCCTACAACATCAGGTAGTACAGCAGTTTATATGTGAGCTGGATTCAACAGCAGTACCACTTACTGAGCATACATGTTTTGCTTCTGCTTACGATCTGACACTGCAGTAGTACACAGGGAAGTATGGCACAACATATGCCAATCTACTATGTTTGCATCCCAATAACTGACACATCTCTCTCTTTGGCCTCACACCAAGGACACCAACTACCATGACAAACACAAACTCACACTAAGCTATCACACCTTTACAGACCTTGCACACAATCAGTGTCACACTCATTCAACATCATATAGCTGGTATTGCACTGAGTACATGTGTGTGTGCATTGTGTCATAGGTAGGTACTATGCTATTGGCCCTGGGCCTAGAGCAGCCTAGCCATATGCTACCCTGCCCTTTGGGACACATGTAATGTGACTTTACTTGCTCCTGTGAAATGGTTACACAGAGGTGACTCACAGGGCATATTACCTATCTCCATAACATTCATCAGGGGTATGTATGACATCTACTAATAAGGAGCCTTGTTTGTTAATGCTGGGTGGTTTAGTCCAGGGTATGGCATATTTGTATATAGAAACCTGTACCTCCAGCATGTGCTGTTTAGTGCAGTGACAAGGATTAGGGCCCTAGGTCATGTAGGCTGGACGGATTGTGAGGTGTTGCCATGGTGGTTGGCCAACTGGTATGGGTGTGACATAACTGTGTATGTCCAGCAGTGGTAACCTCTGTGTAGGAAGTATGCAAGGTACTCTAGCTGTGGTTTTGAGAGTTAGTCTGCATAGGGAATGTGTTTGAGGGCATTATCAGTCTTTGTTAGGTGTGTCTGAGGCCTTTCCACTTGCTGTAGTTCTCATGGGAGGTACATACTGCATAGGACATTGTGAGGTGTAGAGGGGTACACTGACTTACATTTCCCAGCTGACACACCTTTTGAGATGACATGTACCATGTACAGGGATTACAAGACTAGTGTGCCACTGTAGATATCAAAGGGGAGGCTATTGTACACCTGTGTCCCATGTTTCCGTCTGACACCTCCAGCGGCCAACCACCTATGTGGTAGTTAGTGGGTAACATGTTTTGGAATGGGGTATGGTACTGCAGTATCAACACTGGTGTCCAGTCCATGCCTTGGTCACCAGGCACCTGTTGCAGTACATCTGCCCCCCTGTCCCCCTCTCTCACTCTCTCTTTATATATATATATGTATATATATATATATATATATATATATATATATATATATATATATATATATATTATAAATATATATCTATATATATATATATATATATATATATATATATATATATATATATATATATATATACATACATATACATTTACATATAAATATATATATCAATATATGCATATCCATATATATAATATGTAAATATATATGCATATCTGCATATATGTATATATATATATATATATATATATATATAAATATATATATATACACACCACTATATATAACCATATATATATATATATATATATATCTATAGACATTCATATTTATCTGTGTGTATATATATATATATATATATATATATATATATATATATATATATATATATATATTATGTATATATGTATCTATTATATTATGTATATACATATTCTATCTATATATCTCTGTCTATCTGTACATACCTCTCTATGTACACATATATATATATATATATATATATATATATATATATATATGTATATAATCAATATATATATATGTATGTGTGTATATATATATATGTATATAATCAATATATATATATATATATATATATATATATATATATATATATATATATATATATATATATATATATATACACACACACACACACACACACACACTTCTAAACATCCATTGCTGTACATATACATGCAATGTAATTGGTGTATTAATGCCTTATTGAACAGTGATGATAAATTATTTATAAAGATTTTCAGTTAGATTTTTGGTTACATTTTTCAGGAATTGTTGGAGATTTAGTTTGACCTGAAGTAAATTATTTGGTATTGCTCAAGGAATGGATATGTGGCAAAATCTGCTAGATGTAAGGGAGACTACTGATTTTTTATATCAGGAGATTAGACTGTGAGGTTTGTAGGCAGTGATATTTCCAAACCAGACAAAGTAGACCATGGACTACTGAAAGATATTTTAAAAGGTCATGGTTTCTGAGTTATTTTTACATGGTTACTACACATGATTTATTATTAGACTGTTTTGCAGTGTATGGCAAGCCATGATTATGCTCCAAAAATTGGTTAAAACAGTTTACAGTTTGTTAAGAACCTTTCTGATGTCAGAAAGGTGCTTAACAATTGTTATTTACCCCCTCACTCCGGGCCTCAGATTTGTTACAGATACCAACCTTCTCACCCTAAGACAGCATGGCTCCTGCCTGTACCACATCAGTACTAACTGCACTTCTAAACTTTATTGCTACAGTCAATCAGAGATGGAATAGTGTTGACTCAGTTTCAGCAATATTATTGGATATGTCCAAGGTATTTGACACCATATCCCATCAGAAACTATCACTTAAACTAACTTCATTAGGCATAGTCTCATCATCATTATCTTGGTTTCATAGCTACCTTTTAAACAGGATGCAGGCAGTCAAATGGTATAACAGTATGTATACCTTCCTCCCTGTAACAGCTGAAGACCCCCAAGGCTCAATATTAGGCCCTCTGCTGTTTGATATGTTCAACTAAGTGTGCATCTATCATGCAATATACAGATGACTCTACACTAATCTGTTCTGCAAACAATCTAGAATAACCACAGTATCTAACAAAGGCAACTCTTGCCTCCATTGAGGCATGGCTAACAGACTCACAATTACTCTTAAATCTCAAAAAAAACTGATCCTATTCACCCCAAAGCAACTAGCTCCCCACAAACTTCAATTACCATCACCTTCTCCAATCATACTGCAGTAGAACTTCGAACCAACACCAAACTATTAGTTGTCATCATTGATGATAGTCTGAAATACAAACAATATGTAAAAGAGGCAATAAAGAGAACTCACCAAAAATTAGGAACCCTCTACAAAATCAAACTGTGCTTAACGGACAAAGCCAGAAGAACCATAACATCTTCTTTCCTTCTCCCTACCCTACTTTATGCCACTCCCATGCTCATCAACCTGCATTCCACCCCTGTCTCCTCACTAGACCAGTGTTACAACAAAATATCCAAATATGCCTCAAGCCACAGCTACCAAACTCACCACTGTATACCTCTAGAACATTTTCAGTGGCTCAAGCTATGACACTGCCTAACCTAGTCATGATTAGTGGCTACCCACAAACTCGTATACCTTCCTGAAAAGTGTCCAAGCCTAAGCAATATTTTTCAGCAGTATATACCAACCAAATCACTACTGTCTATTAACAAGGTGTTCCTCACTGCAAGCAGGTCCAAGACCTCAGCTGGAGACACACTGCTGTCTTTCCTGCTGAAGAGGCCAGATGGTGATAATGCAGAGAAAATTTGTAGTGTATTTTATGTCTCCCTTTTTTAATTTCCCCAAGCCTTTTGGGTTTCTATTACCATGACAGGAATGGACCCCATTCCTAAGTCAAAGTACGATTAAAGTTCATGAAATTAGTATTGTTTCAATCTTTGTTGTCAACCAGAAGTGCTCTTCACAGCACCTGCAATATGCCCAGAAATGACTCCTTCTGCAGTTCATATGGAGTTACATGTATGGGTAACATATCTAAATATGACTGTAGATTCTTTTTTATAAGACCCGTTGCTCCTACTACTATTAGAACTGTCTGGGTATCTTTCTTCCACATTGCTCTCATTTCTGCCTGCAAATCCTGATACTTTATGACTTTGTATCTCTCTGTACGCAAGACACTGTAGTCACTGGTTGTGGAGATTTCAAAGATCAATGCTACTTTTGTCTTCTTTTCATGGACCACTATATCCGGTTTTCTAGCATCTGTCTTCTGAACTGTTGGTAAAAGGGTGATCCCCTGTAATGTAGACCATTATTTTCTATGATGCTTTGTGGCTTATGTTTCCTGTGTTTTTAGCCACTTCAGTACCATAATGTTTACACAATCCCAAGTGCAACAGTCCTACCACATTATTATGCCTTTCAGTATACAGTCCTTCTGCCATTAGTATGTCACAACCAGCAACAAGGTGTGCAACTGTTTCCAATTCTGTTTTATAAAACCTACATTTGTCTGTTTCTCTCATATGTTCAGTGGAATATGTAAACCAACGTGTACGTAGCCCACTATCTTGTGCTGCCAATATTAACCTTTCATCTCTTGGTTTGAATTCGTCTCTCCTTAACCATTCCTGTGTTCATTCCTGATCAACATGAGGTTCTTCCAGAAGTTTTTTATACTTGCATCTATATTTATGCTTTTTCAACATTTTTTGCCTTCTCATCTGATCCTTCACCTTATAGTCTTTCTTTTGTTTTTTGGCACATTCAATTGCCTGATTTTTATCTACTTCTGATTTGATTTCCATTCCTGTTTGATGCAAGATTAAGCAAAGAAGTCATCTTAGATTTATTCTCCTCATGTTTCAAAACTTTCACTACATTTGGGTCTTGTAAGGTCAGCAGATTTGTGTGGAGTCCAGTGATTGCAGATCTATACATATAATCAATTTCAAGGACGCCCATCCCTCCTTCAGAATGCAGAATTTATAATCTTGGTATGCACTGATTTTTATAAGTCATTTGGTGAGCATGAAGCATCCTTCTTGTTTTCCTATCTAATCTGCCCAACACATTTTGGGGCCAGTCAGTCACTCCAAAACTGTAAGTTAGGACAGGAAAAGCAAATTGGTTTGTAGCTTGTATTTTGTTCCTAGATGTCAGTGCTGTTTTCAGGATTAATTTAAGTCTTTTGAAGTATTTCTTACTAAGTTTTTTTCGCATTTGTTTATGTTTTATTGCTGATCCTTCATCAATTCCCAAGTATTTATACACTCTTTCTTGCTCAAGTTATTTTATATCACATTCTTGTCCCAAAATGATGTTTTCCTGCTGTTGCAGTTTTCCTGCTTTAAAGGTTGTTTTGCACATTTATCAAGACCAAATGTCATTCTTATATCATCTGAAAAAGTTTTGACAACTTGCAGTTGTGCTTTCAGTTCCTCATCTGATGAGCTATACAGTTTTAAATCATCAACAAAGAGAAGGTGAGAAGTCTTCACACTGTTGTTTTCTAGGAGCCAGATTATAGCCATGGCCAAAGCTGTTGAGTAAACAGCTTAACGGTCTGCAGAGAGTGTGCTATAGTGAGTACTCAGGGTAACAGCAGGATACACTAGCTTAACAAATCTTTTAGAGTAAGATTATCCAGTAGCTGCTAGGCAGGACTTTGAAATGATAGATAAAAAACAAGAGCCATTACAGAGTGTGGTGTTAGATGCAAATAATGTATACCAAACAATGCCAAAAATGATAAGTGCTTTTCTTTATTAATTGTAAACATCATCAGATAAAACACAGTGTTTGAACTGCATTTAAATAACAGAAGGTGCTAGGTTACACAATACTAGGTCACATGATTACCAAGCCTCCAAGCAAAGGAACAAATTTAAAGTGATAAAACCACTATTAAAATGCAGATAGAAAATGAAGGTAAAAGTGTCAGGTTCAAAACAAACTATCTCTCCAAGGCCTTCAGTTTTAATAAGCATGAAACAGAAATAAAGTCATTAAGCCCTGGCAGGCTACCTACATTTAACTGGAGTTGCCAATACAGTTCATGTTTTTCCAAAATTAGCTGCCAAGGACCATGGCGCAAATCAGTTGGCGTCCTCTGTATAACAATAAATTTAAACATATGATCAGGTAACACTTCTGATGTGTTTAGCTAAAGCATTACTTTCTCTTTTGTTTTTGATCATTTGATGTCATTGTTATGTTCCCAGATATAATCTATGAAACGGCATTCAGTCTTGCCTATGTAAAAGGCTGAAAAGCATTGACACAAAGTGACATAAACAACACCCCTAGTAGAGCAGTTACAAGTTTCTTTCATCTTGAACTTAAAACCATTTACTACAAACTGCTCACAAGAGCATGGGATGACCTTTATACTCACTAAGCATGAACGTTTACTAGCCCTTGGCAGCTACTTTTGGAGAAACGTGAGTTGTATTGGCAACTCCAATTAAATGCATATTGCCTGCCAGAGTTCAGTACCTATTACCTAGTATCATGTGACCCAGTACCTTCTTGTTATTTAAATGGAGTTCAAACACTGTGTTTTATCTGATGAAGTTTACAATTAATAAACAAAAGCACTTATTTATCGTGTTTGGCATTGTTTGGTATACATTGCTTGCATATTGGTTAAACCAAGTGAATACTTGGAGGGGGAAAGCTCCTAATAACCTAAACATTTAAACAAACAATTTGGGTAACTTGTTAAATACAAATAATAAAGAAACTCTCATATTTTATCTCAAAGGTGAAATAAATATTTGGATCTTCATATCTTGAGAAAAAAATCATATGAAGAGGCCTTGTTTCCTAGACTGTGAATGCATCATTTATGCAATTTTGCTCAAATTAATATATTATGTATGCATCATTTGTACAATTTTCCTCAACTAGATATAAAACAACAGTATTGTAATTTTGTTCAAATTAGGCAGAGCTGCTAATGTGCTAAGCTTTGAAAATGTAGTAACTTTCTGGAAAGAAAATGGTGCATTAATGTTTCTATTTTTGTCACATTGAATCAGTTCTATAAGAAATGGTATGATGAGTTAGTTGACCTGTAGGACATAACTTGTCTCAAGCAGTCAAACACAATCATTATGATATAGTTTCATGGCTGCCATAAATCTTTAAACATGGGTGCAAACTGAATTTCAGGGAATGCATTCAGAATGATACATAGTTAGTAAATACAAAAGAATGTTTAGATATACAAGATTTACAGATCTGACATCAGGAAGTTATAAATGACAGGTTAGAAGAGCAAATAAGAAAACCATAAATTAATTTTTTAGTATCATTCTAGCATAAATATATGTGAACTTTAAGAAGAATTACTGCATTGTTGGCAACTGGTACAGTTTTTACAGTATACAACGTGGTTGCTAACCTACTTTATTACAAAGCCTTTTGCCTCAAAGATGGAAATATTAGAAAGCTATTTTGAGGCAGTTGTTACTTTCATGATGACTTCAGCTCATCCCAATAACATTTTACATTGTTCTCTTTCTCTCCATCTGTTGTCCTCTGTCTGGTCTTAAAAGAGTATTGCAGGCCCCATGTAAATGACTACATAACAAAGGGCAAAAAAAAAAATGTTGTTGATAGCATAGGCCTATTACTCAATTTATATTGTAAGTACAAGCAGCAGTTTATTGTGCTGTCTCCTCCTTGCATCTCTGTCTCTTTCTTAAGTTAAATGTGGGGCTTCCATTAGTGACAAGCAAAGGGAATTCTCTCTCAGACTAGTTTAAAAGTACTACCATATTTTTCTGTAAATAAGACCCACCCAGAGAATAAGGCCTAGCATGGTTTTCCAGGGTGGTCATGATATAAGCCCTACCCCTAAAAATATGCCCCAGTTAAAATCGTCAACAACACACGATGGACATGTTGAATTACAAAATAATAATATTATTGACAGCTGTTGACTGAGGTTATCATACTCTGCTCACCATTTTTGGACCATTCAGACACCCAACTTTTTCTCTTTGCAGATAGTCGTAAGATTCTTTCCCTGGGAGTCCTCCACGATTCTTATTTTAACCCTAATCCTCACTCACACTTGACGTTTGAGATCCTTGGCCCATAAACACTGGCAAGTGTACTTTGGTCAATGTACAGACGTCGCACATAAAACGTGCTTACTTGATAACAAAAGGGTGTAGTTGTGTCTTCTTAACCGTTGCTGATTTTGTTGCCACTCCTGTCTCGTAAGTCTTCAATTAACCCCCCCCCCAAGACAAGATGAGTGCAAAAAGAAAGAGCTATTCCATCAAGTACAAGAAAGGAATTGTGGAGGACTCCTGGGGAAAGAATCTGATGCCTTTCTGCAAAGAGAAGAAGTTGGATCTCCAAATGGCCTGAAAATGGCGAGCAGAGTACGATAACTTCAGTCAACAGGTGGATGAGGGAGATGCTAAGAAATGCAAGTGTTGAAATAGTCGGGAACCATTATTTCCTGATCTGGAAGACATCACCTGTGAATGGATTGCTGACAGGAGAGCAGAGGCTTTGGTTGTGTGCAGGGCTGATATTCAAGCATTTCCCTTGCAATGGCACAACAGTTAGAAATGTCCCCAGAAGAATTCAAAGCATTACAACATCGACTGAATGCCTTCCTTCAGTGATATGAACTGTCTCTAAGAAGATTGACAACACTGTTTAAGCTGGAAGATACTGAAGTTATTAAACGTGCACTTGCATTCAAGTCCTTTGTCGATGGCATCGACTTTTCTAAATACCAGCTCTCCAATATGGTTGCTATGGATGAAACTGCAGTATTTATGGGCCAAGGATCTCAAACAACAATTGTTCTGAGGGGTGCCTTGTCAATCTACATTCCCTCCACTGGTTACAAAAGTGTACGTGTTACCAGTATTTTGGCAATTTCTAGATGGAAAGAAATCACCACCTCTAATCATTAGTAAGGGCAAGAAAGATAAGATTGAACGTCGTTCATGCATTTACATTCTTGAAACCAAAAAAGCCTGGTGCACACAAGCAGTTTTAAGGAAGTGGGTCAATGTAATGCTGCCACTTGTTTTGCGAGGTGACAAACAGGGTCTGCTAGTCTGGGATTCAGCCAGCACTCTCCGTGCTAAAGACATGAAGAACTTCCTTGCACAGAGAAGAATAGATCAAATAATGATTCCCGCAGGAATGACTGCCTATCTCCAGACTCTTCATATTGCAATAAACAAGCCATTCAAAGCTTTGCGCATGGAACTCAATGACTACATTGAAAATAGAATGGAGAGAAACCAGCGTGGAAACTTTGTGAAGCCTAGCCTGCAGGAGGTCGTGACTTGGGTGAAGAATTCATGGGATAACATCACTGACAGCTGTGTTGCCAATCTGTTGCCAATGTACTACAAGCAGGCTACATGGACAAGTAGTGCTCATTTAAGAAGAGCTATATTGCTAGTCATGACAGATTGGGGCCAATGGTTCTACAGGAAATGGAATTGCAAGAAATTCAGGCCGGAATTCGGGGGTTGGAGACTTATGGCAATGTTCTAAAAGAAAGATGACATGACTGTATTTGAATAACTTTTCCGTTACCAGGGCAACAGAATGGATTGCTTCTTCTTTCAGCTGCCAGCAAGTTCTTGTCAGTTTTTTGACTTTATTGTATTAAGGTAATATTTCATTATCAAAGGGTAATTACAAGAAAAGGCCACTAGTTCCCACACTTCATTTTTATGAATTTCCATCATTCTTCTCTTATTGTTTGGATAAGGAATAAAGAAAGCATCACCACTCAAAAAGTGGCAGTTATTCACCTGTTTTATTCCCCTCCTCCAATACACATGTATTGAGATTTTTCTGTACTTTCTGTTAAGCATGAAATATTGCACTGTGAAAGCCAAAGTGTAGATATTCTGAAATTGAAATATTTGTTGCACTGTTTATGTAGAATTCTCACACAACTGTTAACGCATTACCTAGAACTGTTGCCCAATAAAGGAAAAGTACCAAATAAATGTCAGTTTGTGTACATGAATAAATGTTGATTTTTGTACATGAATAAATGAATAAATGTAGATTGTTGTACGGGGGGGGGGGGGGATAAGGCATCCCCTGATAATAAGTCTTAATGTGTATTTTGCCGGGGGGAAAAGTATAAGACCTAGTCTTATTTTCGGGGAAGTACGGTACTGATATCTGTATGAAGGCTGCCACCTTCAGTTTACCCACCGCAGGTAAATGGTACTCAGCCAGATGGTATTGCTCCAGGCCAAAACCATGGTTGTTAGAATTTAGGGTAAACAAATGGTTGCTATTTAGTACATGTTCCCCAGCTACATTACACTGCTCCAGACTACAAGTATAGTTTCAAGAACAGGTCTATCCCTAACAACTTGAAAGTACTATCCAGTTTTACTGTGATAGCCATCATTTTGTATATGTTCACTGTAGGTTAATGCTACCCAGCTGAACAGTTTTACTTCAGAATGTAGAAGTGGTTGTTAAATTTACGAGTCTACTTCACCCTGTCGAAGACTGACAATATCGAAGCTGATATAGTTGGTACCAAAATGTCGAAAGCAAAAGTCATCATGCATGTAAATGGAAATCTTCGTAAGGGGAGGTTTCCGTTTCCTGCAATGTAGTGCGATCTCGGAGTTAGTATATTTAAGTAGCGGGGGTATACGGTGTAGGGGGGCTTGCCCCCCTGCATATAGCAATTTGTGCTGTGTTTGGGTGTTTTTTTTTTTTTTTTGTGTGTGTTCGATGTTCGGGGGTTTCGACATTTTCGTGCCAATTATTACGCTGTCGACAGTTTCAGTTTTCGACAGCGTAATATAAAGCAAATTTACGAATAACTAAATGCCTACTCCAATATCCGAAGCATGTTGCCAGCTGAACAGCAGTGTTGCAAACTGAAATCATTGTCATAGTAACTCATGATCAGTGCATGCTGTATGCACCCCTCCTGAATAAAGGGCAATCCATCATATCACCTTGACTTCCACTCAACCGTTCTACTACACAAACACCCAGCAACTCCTCACTTCAATCCAGACATTCTATAAAAACTTCATGAAAGACCTAAGATTAACTTTTTATTTTGTCATACCTAAAACCTGTTGTATTGAAGAACCATGGGATATATGCAAGTGACTCCTTAAGGATATACCATTCTTTCAGTTGTATGACTTCTGAATGCCCACAACATTCACTTTTTAAAACTTCACTGGTGCATTCATGCCAATAAAGCCTAATCCAGCTAGCTGTAGACATGTTATGCTTCTCCTTTTATACAATAAGCTGGCTGCTTAAATATTCTTCTTTCCCTTTCTATAGGACTTTGTGAACAAATTACTATAACATTTCAAAATATTTTGAGAGCATTTTTTTACAGAGTAGCATTAATGAGTCCCCTACTCACAATTACTGTAGAACTTTGTTCAGAATGTCATTTTGCGCAGCATCTTTGATATAACTTGTAAGATTAAACTGTACAATGACACTTTATACTCCGTGATATTGACCTCTAATATGAATATTCTGAAAGTTTTATCTTAAGCTTTGCCAGTTTCCAAAGCTGAGTCTGCATTTAATCTGAAAATCACTTCTTCACAACTTTACTAAAGCTCATCATTTGTACACCAGATATTTCAACTTCTACCTTCCCATTGTTGCACAGATAAAGCATCCATCTGCATCTGTCTCCAACACACTGAAGTCATTGTACAGCTCCTGCTCATTGTTATTAGTATTCATGGCAGCCATTTTGAATGATGGGTCCCAGCCACTTCTGTAACTCCCGTAAACACCTCTATCTTTTAATCCTAACTGGAGATTAGCCATCACATCCTACTTCTAATGATTCAGGACACTATGTCCAGTGAAAAGTTATGTCTGGGATCACTGGTAAAGAGCTGGATGTACCACATTAAGTACAGGAAACTCTATCTACATCCATCTAGGTGACCTCCTCTCACAAACAAATGCCGTATCTTTTCTCATTTCCATCCCAAAGGATGGGTTTGTCCAGAAAGCATAAGTTCACACAATTACTACAATATCATATTTTAAGACGGAATGCTGCTTCATTTTCAGTCTGGATATTACAAACACACAGGGGATGAGTGTTCTAAAAGGTTTGCCCAAAAAATGTTAGCTGGAAAAGTATCAGTATGTGTTTAATGTGGCAAACATTTAACTGTGACTTTACTACTGTTCAAATTTTTACAACAGTTTTGAAAATGCAGTCTGTAGGGCCTCATCTCCTAAATAGTTGCACTGTCGTTGCACCTTTAGATTCAAGAAGGCAATTTTAGACTGAAGACCTGAGGTACACAGTGACTAGGAAATCACCTTTTGAAAAATAACCTTGCTCAGTGATATTACAGGCTTTATGATGTAACCATGTAAGATGAAAATTAAAAACTATTTATCAATTTATCTTGGGTTATCTTCTACCACCTCTGAAATTAATGCTTACTGCTTGTTTTTTAAGGTTCCCCCACCTCCTGAATTCATGCCCAGTGTTTATTGTGCCTCGTTACACCCCCCCCACACACACACACACAGAGTGTAAATAGCAAAATACAGTTTAAAAATTCATGCTGCCCTTGACTCTGGTAAGATATGAACTTCCAAATATAAAATTTATACCAAGTTTTTTATGGTATAAACTACAGCATAATTCTCTCTTTCCTTCAGCTTCTTTCTCCATTCCTCCTACCAGTTTTCTGCATTCCATCACCAGTGCATGACAGTATCTGGCACTAGCTAATACTTTAGGTTTTATGCATATATCTTTTTTTCTGTAGCTTTTTTGGATTTTTTTTTTATTTTGGTCATCATATAAGTTTTGTTGGAAGGAATAGTACCTCACATATGAATTAACATGTCAGCACAAGTTCTACTCTTTTCTATACCTCACCAGAGAGGAGTCACACTTTTGTTTACAGCTTCATGTGACCAGTTGTCATAGCAGTGTTGATTTGTTAATTTTCCGATTGTTTGGAATGTCACATACAGTTTTTATAAATTTGTGATTCTAGAAGGCTTAGAACCTAACGGTACTAGTGGTTCTAGCCACCAGTGACACACTTCTTGAGGTAAAGTTCCATTTATCTCCTCTTGACAGTCACTTACCAAATTAAAATGTCAAGTACAATATTGACACATCTTCTCCTTTAAGGAGAACCATGTGTGCATTACTCGCACAGAAAATTTAAACTACCCGTTCCATTTACAGAGAAGGTAAGTGTGTGTACGTGTGTGTGTACATCTAATTTAAACTAGTGATTTCATTTTTTTCTATATGAAAGAAAGTGTGAGTAAGTGTGTGTATGTGCATTTGTGTATGTAATTTAAACTAGCCATTCTGTTCATATGACAGATAAAGTGTATGTGTGCATTGCTGCATAAGAGAGGTGTGTTTGTGTGTGTGCATTACTATGTGAGAGAGTAGGTGTGTGTATATGTGTGTATTGCTGTGTGAGAGAGTAGGTGTGTGTATGTGTGTGTTGCAGTGTGAGAGAAGAGAGAAGGTAAGTGTGTGTGTGTGTGTGTGTGTGTAACAGAGAAAAGGTAGGCGTGTGTGTGTGTGTGTGTGTGTCTGCATGCGCGCACGCGCGTGCGCGTGTGTGTGTGTGTGTGTGTGTGTGTGCGCACGCGCGTGTGTGCAAGTGTCTGCATGTGCATGTGAGTGTGTGTGTGTGTCTGTGTGTGTGTGTGTGTGTTTGTGTGTGTGTGTGTGTGTGTGTGTGTGTGTGTGTGTGTGTGTGTGTGTGTGTGTGTGTGTGTGTGTGCTTGTGTTTAACATAACTCTGAACTGTTCAGATTTATCCTCATAGCTTTGGTCTGTTTCTCATAAGATTTGTCATTTTTTCGCAACTTACGTAGGACTGAAGTCACTAAAAGAATGACATATGCATCAGTTTCAGACTTCATATCCTCCAGAAAATACATGCTAACACAAATCCTGTTCTAGTAACTTTCAAAGTTAAAAAGAGCAATATTTAAAATCTATTTCTATTTTTGGGCCATAGCATCCCGATTATTTTAGGCTTTGTCCAGATTTCTTCCACTAAGAAGTTGAGGGGTATCCACATACCTCTCAACTGTCCAGATTTTTGCCTCATATTTTGGCCTGTTTATCATAAAATGTGTTGTTTTCTGGTAAATCACTGAGGATTGAAATAAAACATCATAATACATTTGAGTTTCAGACTTAATCCCCTTCCAAAAATTCATGCTAGCACAAATCATGTTATTCTAGCAACTTTATATGCTAAAAGCAGCAGTATTTAAAATCTATCCCTATTTTTGAGCTATTGTATTCCCCATTATTTTATGCTTTGTCCGGATGTTTTGTGTTAAGAGGCTGAGAGGTATGATATGTAATGCCCTAGTTGTGTGTGTATGTTGGCGAGGGGCAGGTTAGTCAGTTAACTTGATCAGGCTTGACCTGTAACTTGGTTACAGCAGACACGAGCCTGACTCCTCTACACCAACTACCAGACTGCTGATCGAATTGTGAGTTTGAGTTTCAGTACATTTTCAGGGAATTATGAGTTTCAGTACTTTTTCAAGGGACTATGGGTTTCAGTGCATTTTCATGGAATTGTGAGTTTCAAGGGAAAAGAGGATTACTGTTGTGCATACTGTTTTCAGTGTGCAGCTAACTTTTTTTTTTTAGCAAATGGCAGTCACTGTGCTGCATCATTTGAAAGCAGTGTTAGTAGCATAATTGCCTCTGGTGCAGAAGACTGTAGATTCTACTCACACACCATGTATATGGTGAGCTGATATTGCAGTGCCCTTTCAATTGATGATTATTTGGTGCATTTTAAGGGGGGATAAGGGTTCTGCACACCGGAGTATGTCCTTCTTTGTATGAGACGCCTAGTAACTATGAACCTGTTGTCAGTTTCAGTCATTCCCTATTACACTATTACCAGCTTACTATTTTTTTTTTTTATGTAACAGAGGCAGTTAATTCTTCAAGGACAGCAGGCACTGAAGCTGTAGATGAAACGCTGAAATGTAAACTTGCTTGCCAGTAGGAACCGCTGCATTAGTTACGGAACTCTTTAATGTGGAATTATTCAGATGACTTTTACTTCTGAAGAAGTGCTTATTGACTGATATTGGTGAATTGCAACGACAAAAGTTTGAGTGGCCTTTTACTATTGACATTTTTTGAAGTGGGTAATTTTGGCATTATTGGTTCATACATTTTTTTCATTGCTTATTGGAAGAATGTTCAAAACTGCAAATTTAAAACACATTTTAATAAGTGGTGCTGTATTATACAAGGAATATAATTTAATACAATCAGGAAGGTGAACCGCAGAACACAGACATGTAAGCATAACCCTAAAATATGTGCAAGGAGCCTATGGTTTGAAAACAGCCCAAAAGTAAACTTAATTCTCTGCTGGCTGGATGCATTTTCTTTAAATGATGGTTTTTGTGCCATTTCAATGAATGTGAGCTTCATGGCCAGAGATGTTTACTGCTCATGCTAAGTCTGCTTTCATTGTGAGACTGTAGTATTTGTTTAGCTAATGGCTATCAATGTTTGTGCTATTTTATTTTAATATCCGTAATCACTGTAGAAGTAAATAAGAAAACAGTATGCACACTGACAGATTTGAGCAGTGTTTATGGTAAATGGGGGGAAATAGCCAAGTAATGGAACACTGGAATGGCTGGGGAGGGAACTGCTATAAGGGGGCCTGCTTTGGCGGGCCCCAATCTATTACCCTGCCTAGGGCCCCATTTGACTATGATTCAGCTCTGTTCATCACCTCTAGTTTCCTTAGCTGCTCTGTCTTTACTGCCCAGGTTTCTGTACCATACAGCAGTAATGGCAGCACTCCTATTTTGTACACCTTACTTTTATTCTGTCACACGTTACCTTGACACTGTATGCCTGCTAGCTGCAGCACCTCTGATTCCAACTTTGACTTCATTCGAACTTCCTTTCTCCACTAGCACACCTCCCAGATCTCTGAAGCTGTTAACCTGTTCCACTATCTTTCCTTCTTAGTTTCAGCTTCTTCTGATTTCCTTAATTTGCTGCCATGACCACTGTCTTATCTAGTTTTAATTTCATACCATGTCATTTCAGTTTTGCATTCCATTCCCCTATCATTTGCTGTCTGCCTGTAATGCCACATCATCTGTATCCAGCTGCTTTGTTGATGTGCCCCATGTAACTTGTTTGCTAATGTAGTCCATTACCAGTATAAACAACAGTGGGCACAGAGCTGAACCCTCATACTCACCTACTCCACTGCGAACCCTTCGTAGAGTCTGAACACTATTCGTACATATGTCATTGAGTCCTTGTACACTGTCTCCACTAATTCTGCTAAAGTTTCAGAGGCTTCATACCATCACAGAACTGCCCAAACCAGTTTTCTTGGGACCTTGTTATAAGCTTTTCTCCTGGTCTAGGAATGCTCAGTTGGACTCTTTTCTCACTTTCAGCTTCTTCTCCACTATCTGTCTCAGTGTAAACACAGATTGAGGTGTGCTACATCCTGAGCTGAATGTGAACTGCCCATCTCCCACCTTACTTTCCATTACTCTGCGTGTTCATTTATTAGTCACTCTGTCCAGCCCTTTCATATAGTGTGACAGAATTTTGCTACCTCTACACTGCCCACAGTTGTGAAGACCCCCTTTGTTCTTGTACTCTGATACTAGAGGGTTTATTCTACAGCCATTTGGCTTATGCCTTTCTCTCCATACTGCTATGAGTACAGTTAAAAGTCCTTTCTCACCTAAGTCACCCAGCACCTTGAACATTCCTGCTATAAATTCATCTGACCTGCTGCTTTCATTACTTGATTTTCCTTAATATGTCTCTTAGTCCTTCTAAGGAGAGTTTCTCTTACCCTTCCATCTAAAACTGTGTACGGGACAGTGCAGCTTCTGTGGTTTTGTTTCATTCACTATCTGCTGGGAGTACTGCTTTCATCTTACTTTGATGTTGTTTGGACTGGTGAGCAGATTGTTGCTGGCACCCTGTATGAATGGTGTCTAATGACGTTCTTCTTTACCTTTCTGTCTCTGCCTTGTAAACTGACAGAGTTTGTGTGTATCATCAGGTGGGATATTTTCCAGAAGCTGATACACTGCCGATTATGCCTTGTTCCTTACCATGGCAACTATCTCCTTCTTTTTCTAGCACTCCTTTTTTTGATAACTAACTTCCCGGATCTCTGCATTCATTCACAAGCTTTCCTTATGTACTTTATTTCCATACCTGGCTTGGCAGCATATCTGTTCTACAGTCTCCACACATGCTCTTTTGAGACACTGCCATTCTTCTTTGACTCGACTTGTTTCCTCTTCTTCCTGTGGTTCTGCAGTCCCAAGTATTTCCTTAAACTTGTGTTTTCTCTCCAGTCACCTTCCAGGCCTTCATACTAGTCTCTGTTGATGTTAGAACCTTCACTGACCAGTGCCTACAGCTGACTGTGGCCACCAGTGGTTTATGTTGTGAGCCAACACTTTCACTGAACATGACTTTACAATCCCTGATTTCAACCCAATGCCCTTTTCTTTTTTACAGTAATGTTTGCTGTTGAATACTTTTGAAACAAAATAAATGAATAAACTAAAAACATATATGCACATATTCATAACAATAAACACCAACCTAGAAAACTATAATAAAGAAAACTAAATTTTAATTGTTCTTAGTACCCCTACTATAACAAATATATATGTTGAAGATGAATATGAAAGAAGCCCTGTCACGACACATATAATTAGGTAATCACAACTAGGACCTCTGGGAATGTTTGGGGTTATCAAAAAGTACCAGAGAATCATCAGACAACCTATGCAGAAGATTCTGTAGTAATCAGAAGTGTACAAATTGGTTTTCTGACAGAGTAGCTGATGCATGGAACAGACTACCAAATTACATTAAAGTAAGTACTAGTTTAGATATTTTTTAAGAACAGCCTCGACACTTATTATGAGAAGAAGTGTTTTGGTATATTGGCAAGCTAGAAAGGCAGTAATGCCTATGCTTGAAATATCTGTATGTATATATGTAAGACTTTTTCCTAGCACACTGAAAATACAATTGTTTATGTAGGTGAATGCTGTAAATTTTACTAGCTTTGATGTAGTTTATAGTCATGGCTTTAAAATGTTTCCAGTCTAATACTTTAAATCAAACTAAATGTTGTAGAATTTTATGAGCGTAAAGTTAATTATTAAAGCTCTTGAATTATAGAATTCAGGTAACGTTTATCTCAGCTTTCAAAAGTTAATAAATCTTAATATAGAAGATGTTATTTTTTAATTTTCTACCCAATTAATTTTAAACCAAACATTAGATAAAACAATAAAATGATTGACCTATCCTCCTTTAATCTTATTAATTAATAGGGGATTTTACGTCCACTTCCCCAGTGAAAACTAAAAAATTAAGGTTAAAAATGCAACTCCGCAAAGGCTATATGCCTGTTCTCAATTAAATCCGATACCTTATTCATTCAAGATTCAACTACAGTTCACATCATATAGTGTTCCTAAAAATCTTTGGTCTTCCCTGACATCAGATAAACCAGTACTCCTTTCTTAGTAAAGCAAAGTTGATCTGAGGTGCAAGTTGACCAGTCTTGTATATGATCTTGTGAATGTTTCCACCATCAAGTCATTTGCGACATAGAAATCTAGAATGGCTTCTCCTTCACTATAACTGCTGCCCTATCTATTTGAACCCAAGCAGTCCTTCTTGATATGGACATTCAAGTCCACCATTATCAACACCAACTCATATTGTCCTGCTTTATCTAGTTGGTCTTGCAAATGCTGCCTGAATGCTCTTTTTTCCTCACCATTACAACCTTGCTGTGACTATATTTTCTCATAAAAGATGACTGTGTGCCTTAGAATTGCTAATATATAAGATTTGAATATGAACTGATGATGGGAAAAGGGATGGAAGATATTAGTATACTCTATGCATCAAGATATAGAAGGTAATGATAAACAGTATTTTGAGATGGAAATGTATGCAGTCAGTTATGACAGGATGAAATTTGTAGTAAGACCAGAGGTTTCCCATTAATTAAGAAAAATATATGGACATTCTGAGGGATGTTCCGGGGTGGAGTGGGGGGGGGGGCTTGTTAATGGGAAAACAATAGTCCTGCAGACAGTGGAAGATTATATAAGTTTTTTGCATAAAGGAAAGGAATATCTTCTTTTTACACAGTAGAAGGTAAAAGTGTTGAGCACTTGGGACCAGTATCTGATATTATGTGTCATCAGTCGTGTTTGGATTAGGCCTTAATTAGCATTAAGACAGTTTTCATGGTGAGGAGACTTTGAGGGTTAGTGTACTAGTCATTCAGTTTTTACTGGACTAGGCCTTAACTTATTTATGTTAGTTTACCAAAGCTCATCTTGACAATTGTTGTTTGACTCAGAAAATCATTGCTGGTATAGTTTATATTTGTGCAGAACTGTAGCTAGCTTATCTGGTATCCTGGACTGATCCCCAAACTGGCAAACCCTTAACTAAATAAATACATACAGGCATACACATATAAATACATGTTTTTATACATCTTCTGTGGGGGGGGGGGGGGATTTTACAGATTTTTCCAAATGGTTGAAGCTTCAACCAGTTGTAACTTTGGTAAACCTGAAGAAGCTATTTTAAAATATTCCTTTTTCAAGATGTTGGATGAATAACATGAAGGTGTTTTCCTTGTGCTATTTAATGAATGGTTGAGTAATGGCACAGATAAAGGAATTTTAAGGTCTGTGGTACATTGCATATGGAGGAAGGATGAAAAAGATGTTTTATGTAATTGGTGTTATTATTGCCTTAATGGACAGTGATGATAAATTATTTATCAAGATTTTCAGTTAGATTTTTGGTTACATTTTTCAGGGATTGTTGGTGATTTAGTTTGACCTGAAGTAAAGTATTCGGTATTGCTCAAGGAATGGATATGTGACTTAATCTGTTAGATGTAAGGGAGACTACTGATTGTTTACATCAGGAGAATAGACTGTG
Source organism: Protopterus annectens (assembly GCF_019279795.1). NCBI lineage: Eukaryota > Metazoa > Chordata > Ceratodontiformes > Protopteridae > Protopterus > Protopterus annectens. The sequence continues at coordinate 535,378,209 of NC_056749.1, read as the reverse complement.
AGGTTTGTAGGCTGTGACATTTCCAAACCAGACAAAGTGGATCGTGGATTACTGAAAGATATGTTAAAAGGTCATGGTTTCTGAGATAGTTTTACATGGTTATTATCCATGCTGTCTTATTAGATTATTGTGCAGTGCGGCGGCCGCGGTGGTGCAGCAGTTAACATTGCCACCTCATAGCAAGAGGTTATCTGCTTTGATCCTTGGCTGGGGGTGCCTTCTGTGCAGAGTCTGTATGTCCTCTCTGTGTTCATGTGGGTTTCCTCTGGGTGCTCCGGTTTCCTCCCACATCACAAAGACATGCTGTAGGTGGATTGGACACTGTAAATTGGCCTTAGGTATAAGTGTGTGCCTTCTGTGGAAGGTTGGGCACCAGGCTGGCAACTTAACACTGTAAAACTCCACTGTCAACCATGAGCAGACAGGTGATCCACTGTGGCGACCCCTAACCGGGAAAAGCTGAAAGGAGAAGAAGAAGAAGATGGGAAGCTATGGTTATGCTCCAGAAATTGTTTAAAATAGTTTATAGTTTGTTAAGCACCTTTCTGATGTCAGAAAGGTGCTTAGCAATTGTTATTTACCTCCTCACTGCTTTATTGTATCTGATGAAGTTCTAGTGTTCTGGGACGAAAGCGATTATCTGTTTTATGTTTGTTTAATAAAGCTGTGTTATGCACTTGGACTATTTCTGGATCGATTTTTTGGCTTGAATAAGCATTCTTCTACTTCAGTGTGGATTTTAGCTGCCCTGTTTGCATTTGAACTACTCCTAGATTAATTTTTTGGCTTGACTAAGCATTCTGCAACTTCAGTGGGGATTTTAGCTGCCCTGTTTGGCTTTCTGTCTTTTGAGCTAGTTTTTTCTTTGTATTTTTTGTTTTTTCCAGTTGTTTGTATGGCCAAAGAGGACAGCCTTGCTTCATCCCCCCAACTACTGACTCAAAACCTTGATTTTGGTATTTTGCAACAAGCAGTAACAGAACTTACTTCTATAGTTCAGAATTTGGCTAAGAAAGTGGATTCTCTTTGTGACACGCTCCTGATGACGTCAGAGGTAATTCCTGCCTTAGTACAGAAGGCAACATGGTGGTTCCATGCCTGAGAAATGTTTTAACTGCTTCTAATCTTTCAAATGCCTCTCAAATAAGCTCTGGACCTTCAAAATCTTCGTTGGCTGGTATTTTCAGCTCTTTTACGGCTTCTATTCCTTGTGGACAGCAAAGCACTCATGGTACACAGGATTTTAACAGCTCACCATATGCACCTGTATTAAAAGACTGGTTACCTGCTTCCATTAATCTGAATCATGGACATTCAGCCAGGACTCATGCTGGTAATACTAACTTACACACTGTTTTTGAAGAGTTTGATTATTATCTTGCCAAAAATCAAGCGCTTGCAATTAGAAAATGCTTATTTTACTGAATGCATAAAAGAAAAGCTTGTACCTAAATGTGGCGTTACCCTAATGGTTTTACAGCCAGATTCTTCTCTATTTAAAGAGCTTACTGTACTATTTGACCACCATAGAAAAGAATATATGATTATCAAACATAATGAAGTTTTGATAAATGAATTAATTGAGACTGTCAATGATTTGGACAATAACATTTGTAGCCATATACAGTATAATGATTTTAAATATAAATATATTTGCATTTTTAAGAGCATTGATGAAATGTATTCCAATATAAAGGCACTTAAAGTGAAAAAATTAATTAGGGATAAGACTCACTACAGTAAGAGTGCAGCATGCCCTCACCCCCCACCCTCACAAGAATGGGGTACTAAATTCTCTGTCGAAAATGGGACCTGCATTAATGAATCTCAAGCTCAAGCCTCTAACAATAGTTCAGAGGACTTTTTTTAGACCAGGCAGTTTTTCCCCTACTGAGATGCTCCGAACGTCTAAAGCACATAGCCCCCCCCTACATGAAAACCACTGGGTAGACAGGTATACACCTTCTCATCACCCCAATAATCGACAGGGGAGGGGAGGACAATCCAACAGTGGAAGGAGAACCTTTTTACAATTGCAACAACAACAGGAAATAACTGAAGTGGATTCTCCTGAACACACTGATGTTTTTGACATTGCAGCCACTTACCATGACCATATTTTACCCCCTATAACATCATTACATATTATTTAGGTGATTTGATTTTAAAGTTTATAATTTTTCTAATGCTTGTATGGACACTTCACACTGTCACATTTTTGCAAAAGGGTTTCACTGTTGTACACTAACACAAGTGTAATGTAGCCACCACTTTGATGGATCTAAAATTATACACCCGCAAGCTGAACATAAAGGTTCTGTTTCAGAACTCTTTATCTAGTCAGTTTGTTAACCCCCTTTCTATTTCCAGCACTTACAACCCTCCATTATATCCTATGATTTCCTTATTTGAGAGAATGTGTGAACTAGATATACATAACCTCCCTACTATGCATAGGACAAACATTGAAATTCATACTCAGGAGACTGCCACCATTAATGAAATCAAGGATGTGTTGGATAGAATAGGATTATGAAACCAGACAAAGGGGTGGTGTTGTGTTAATGAACTTAGATGATTACAACAATAAGATGCTATTTATTTTAAACAGTAAAGCATATGCAAAATCTTCGATCAATGAATTAAATGGTGCTTACACTAAAATAAGGAGTGAACTACAAGACCTCTTTATAGAAGGTTTTGTTTCTATTGAAGTTCTGAATTACCTATCAGTTTTACATCCAAGAGTGGTAGTAATGTTTGGCTTACATAAGTTACGCAAGAATTTAACACAACCACCCATGCACCCCATAGTAAATGCTAAGGGATCCATTACACACCACTTGGCTAAACATCTTGACCATAAATTAAAACATTTTCTTTTTAATGAAACTCATATTTGTAAAGACTCCTGGAGCTTCCTTAAATCTATCAACAAGATACCTTTCAAAGACACTTTTGTCTTTCTGACTATTGACATAAAAGACCTTTACTCAGTTATTCCTCACAATGTTGGTCTTGATTGGTTCAGTGAGTTCCTTTATGCAAAGAAAGTTGGTCATTTTGATGTATTACTCTATACTCACCTCATGGAAATTGTGCTTAAAAACAATTTCATTCTTTTAACAACAAAATCTTTCTACAAGAAGAAGGGGTAGCTATGGGGTCAGCATGTGGTGGTCTGTATGTCAATATAGTTGTGACACAGTGGGAGAAAAAAAATTTCTTTTTCCCTCAAGTTTCTATGGTTATATCATACACTATATTCGATATCTGGATGACATCTTTATTTTATGGGATGGACCTGAATTATTAATTAATGAATTTATTACTTATATTAATTCCACCACAGAATTTTTAAAGTTTACTTATACACATCATTTAGATGAAATTTTCTTCCCTGACATTTTCCTTGTTAAGGATTATCCAAATAAGAAATTTATATCAAAAATCTTTAGAAAAGAGACGTATTCAAATTCTTTACTTCACTATTCAAGTTCTCATCCACTGAAACAGAAGAAGGCTATAGTGAAGGGACAATTTGTGCATGCTGCATGGATGATGTCTATTACGGAAGATTTTTTGTCTAAATGTGATACACTCAAGTATATGTTTCTGAAAAGAGGATATCCTATTAGTTTTGTCATGGAGATTTTACTTGAAGTTGTTAATAAAAGAGAAAGGGCTTTCTGTCTACCTTTGCTAGGAGAAGATTTAGGACACCAGAGCCCTAACACCAACAATGACATAACCATCCAAGCCACTACTTCGGGTATTAGTGACTACAGGACTTCCCTAATAACTGTCTTTTCTTCCGACAGCATTGCAATAAAACAAATAATAAGAATTGGTCCATCCCAAGACAACATAAAGCTATTAGACCCTTCATTGATACAGTTCCAACCATAGTTTAAGGTAGGAACCTAAAACATATAATTGAAACAAAACAAAGTGAACTTAAGCACAAACTTGGATATATGAACAAATATGACACGTGCCACTTTTGTAAATACATTAAGGAAGGGGACACTTTTAACATCAACAATACTGATTTTAAAATTCATCATAGATGTAACTAACTCGGAAAGTGATTTATTGTGCTGTTTGTAACCAATGTTGCTGTTTTTATATTGGTAAAACTGACAGGAAACTAAAAAATTGTATTTATGAGCACCTCTATGAGATCAAAACAAAAAAGTTAACTAATGCTTTGGGCAAACATATTGGACAATGAAGAACATATGTTTAATTTTTTTGTAATAGACAATATAAGGACAGACATTAGAGGTGGAGCCTGGTCCATAATCTTAGAAAAGAGAGAGCTCTTTACTGGCAGCTGCACTTTGGTGCAGGTAACTGACCAGGATTAAATGAAAATATTTCCATCAGCTCCCTTTTAAAGCTCAAAGCATTAGACAGATAAGTTACATGATTTTATATATTTTAAATATTATTTTTTGATAAACACCTTTTAATACTGTAATTTATACATTTTTACATATTTATATTCTATTTTAATAGTAAACAAACTATTTTATATAGCGTATTTATTTCATACAACTGTTTTACTACATTTTAATGTTATGTCTTTAAGGGGGTGTGACTTTATTCATTTCATGATTATGATGCCTTCCACATGTCTTTATAAGGGGGACGTTACAATTGTATTGTATCTGATGAAGTTCTAGTGTTCTAGGATGAAAGCGCTTATCTGTTTTATGTGGATTTAATAAAGCTGTGTTTTTCACTTGGACTATTTCTGGATCGATTTTTTTGGCTTGAATAAGTGTTCTGCTACTTCAGTATGGATTTTAGCTGCCCTTTTTTGCACTTGGACTACTCCTGGATTGATTTTTTTAGCTTGAATAAACATTCTGCAACTTCAGTGGGGATTATAGCTGGCCTGTTTGGCTTTCTGTCTTTTGAGCTAGTTTTTACTGAAAGATATGTTAAAAGGTCATGGTTTCTGATATATTTTTACATGGTTACTATACATGATTTATTATTAGACCATTGTGCAGTGTATGGCAAGCCATGATTATGCTCCAAAAATTGGTTAAAAATAGTTTACAGTTTGTTAAGCACCTTTCTGATGTCAGAAAGGTGCTTAGCAAATGTTATTTACCCCCTCACTCCTGGCCTCAGATTTGTTTCAGATAGCAACCTTCTCACCCTAAGACAACATGGCTTCTGCCTGTACCACATCAGTACTAACTGTACTTCTAAACTTTATTGTCACAGTCAATCAGAGTTGGAATAGTGTTGACTCAATTTCAGCAATATTATTGGATATGTCCAAGGTATTTGACACCATATCCCATCAGAAACTATCACTTAAACTAACTTCATTAGGCATATTCTTATCATCATTATCTTGGTTTCATAGCTACCTTTTTAACAGGATGCAGGCAGTCAAATGGGAAAACAGTATCTACACCCTCCTCCCTGTAACAGCTGGAGTTCCCCAAGGCTAATATTAGGCCCTCTGCTGTTTGATATATTCACTAATGAACTACACACTGCAACTAAATGTGTATCTATCATGCAATATACAGATGACTCTACACTAATCTGTTCTGCAAACAATCTAGAAAAACTACAGCATCTAACAAAGGCAACTCTTGCCTCCATTGAGGGATGGCTAACAGACTCACAATTACTCTTAAATCTCAAAAAAAAACTGATCCTAGTCACCCCGAAGCAACTAGCTCCCCACAAACTTCAATTTGCCATCACCTTCTCTAATCATACTGCAGTAGAACTTTGAACCAATACCAAACTGTTAGGTGTCATCATTGATGATAGTCTGAAATACAAACAACATGTAAAAGAGGCAATAAAGAAAACTCACCAAAAATTAGGAACCCTCTACAAGATCAAACTGTATTTAACAGACAAAGCCAGAAGAACCATAACATCTTCTTTCCTTCTCCCTACTCTACTTTATGCCACTCCCATGCTCATCAACCTGCATTCCACCCCTGTCTCCTCGCTAGACCAGTGTTACAACAAAATATCCAAATATGCCTCAAGCCACAGCTACCAAACTCACCACTGTATACCTCTAGACCAATTTCCGTGGCTCAGGCTATGACACTGTCAAATCCACTCACGATTAGTGGCTACCCACAAACTCATATACCTTCCTGAAAAGTGTCCAAGCCTAAGCAACATGTTCCAGCAGTATATCCTGACCAAATCACTACAGTCTATTAACAAAGTGTTCCTCTCTGTAAGCAGGTCCAAGACCTCAGCTGGAGACACACTGTACGTTATTTACTTAGTTATTTATATTTGTTTACCAGGGTAGTGCACTGATTAATATTGACAGATTTCAGGCTCAGCCTGAGGGAAATACAAAACATTTCACAAACAACAAAATGCAGAAATGTAAGCAAAAACAGAATATTTCAGACTAATTACAAAGAAAAAATGTATATATACATACTACTGAACAAGCACAGTACAATGAACCAACAAGCAGAGTGTAATGCACAATATAGACATTAGTTTCTAAATGGGTCAGTCTTCAGTGACTCTTGAGAGAGGAGAAAAGACTTGGAAAGCAGATAGGTTAGGTGATTTATCCTTTCTTGAAGAAGGAGCATTTGGCGCATTTGGAACATTTGACTTGGATGAAAAGGTGCTTTTTGAGTTAAATTCTGAATTTAGAATAAATGTTGATTTCCTTAATGTCGATGGGGAGAGCTGCCAAAGAGTAGGCGCCTGAGAGGTGAAAGCATATGCCATGCTGTGGAGCTTGGTTCTAGGGGTAATGAGGGTTGGTGTGGTTTATGAGTAGTGTCATTGGTTGTATGGCAAGGTTTTCTCTTGAAGTCTAACTCCAAGGGTAGTAAATATATGGAGGTGGAGTAGTTTGTGGTTAGGTAAGATAGTACTCCTCCTATACTGCAAAAATGTGGAACTCCACATCCCAATCTTTTAGGTCAAATGAAAATGCTAAATCATTCAAAATCAGCTAAAGCAATATCTACCTGGTAATTTGGCTATGCTCATGATCCACTCCTGGCTAAGTTCTTCCCCTGACTCTGCTGATAACTTTCAACAATTCAGACTTGTTAGTAAACTCATTCATGCCCTTTTCTCTACTCTGACCTCCTCTTATCATCGTCTACCTAACTCTTCTTGTCAGCTGTATATGCCACAACTCCTAATACATCTTGGAAAACATACTGTATGTTGTATATCTAAATGGCAATCTTGTGAATAATTTTAGCTACTATAGATATCTGTTTTAATATATTCTTTGTATGTCCACATGTTTCTGTAACATATTGTTTTAGATACGTGTATATCTGTCTAACTTGTAACTGCTGTGGAGCTTTTCTCTCTGGGCCTCTAGTAAAAAGGGGCATCTGTTTGCCTGGTTGGACTATCCTGGTAACAAATGCAATAAATAAATTGTGCTCAACAGTGCTCAGTACTCAGAGGAGAAGAGCGGTTGGAAGCCATTAAAACAAACACTTCATTCAGAATAAGGCTGAACAAAGCATGCATTGACTTCCTAATGCTGTTCTTGAATGGCCACCCTCTTTGTGGCAGCAGTTTTGTGTGTTACATGCTTTCTAAGCTATAAAACATTTAGTGGTACTACAGTTTTTTTACTAACTTTTGTAACACATGTCAGCAGGTAAAGTTCCATGTACTACAAAGAATTATGATTCAGTCTTTCCGATCATAACCGGGGAAGTTAGGTGTTCTTGAAATGATGTCAAGATTCACTTGATGAGCTTTATTATTGAGATGAATTTCTTGGCATCCATGTCTTGAGCACATAACATCCTTGTCATGGTCAGAGATCTAATTATAATCCTCTATATCACCCAGAGTTATTGATTGGTTTGCAGAGGAGTTAAGATGAAAAATGATATTTGTCAGGATTAGGGGGTTAAAGAGCCTAAATCCACACTACTGGTACTAAATATGTATGCATGCATTATGGCAGCTATGCACAGTTGCCTTGGGTTATAATCAATACTTGTTATCCCTTCTCATTTTTTTCAATAAACATCTTTTTTAAATTATCACATATGACATAGGCAATCATACATTTATATAAATGAAAAACAAACAGCATAGATACCACTTTACTTGCAAACGTTATACATCACAGACACCATTGAAACAACTGTAGTTGCAAACATTATACATTAACTTATAATCCATCCAGTCATTATCGGTTAAGCATTATACAGCTCATTCAAATCCTGCCTCTTAAATCTCACTCCTTCTCTGCATATATTGTTCCCACAATTCCTATTTTTCCTATGTAGTTTGCTGCTTCCCTCTTCTAAAGATATAAATTCCAGTTATTTTATCTCTATTACTATATTCACTACTTGTAGTAAAGTTGATCTAGACTTTGATTTCTATTTTATAGTAATTGTTTTTGGCAGCCACCATAATTAGACTCAGCAAGGCTTTACTACGTCTAGGCAAATCGCAATTCCGATTCTGTATCATAGCTCAAAAATATCATCTCGCCAATCAATGCAATCTGCTCACCCAACATCTCTAACAGAGCAGGCAACAGGGAATCCCACACTCCCAAAAATATGTTCCAAGATACCTTTTTCTTGCCCATCACACCTCCAACATTTGCTATCCACCTGAGGAAAAATTCTTTGGAGACTACTTGGGGTATAAAAATACTTGGGGTATAAAAATACCTATGTAAACACTTCCATGCAAAGATCCTAAATCTTCTAGACTTTGTTGCATATTTGGGAGATATACATATGCCCCCCCATTGTCTCTTATAAATTGCTTATCCAGTATCTCTTCCCAATCCTTACTAAGCTCCTCTGATTCTTAACCTGTTACCCTCTGACATTGTCAGCTACAGAGCAGTGTTATAATCACTGACTTCCCATGATTTAACTAACTCAGTCTGAACCCAGTGCCTTTTTTAGTGCAAACTTACAACAGCAGCTAAGATTTAATTTTACTGTTTCTAATGCAAAATTTTCACAATGTTTCCTTATAGGCTATTGATATTTCTCCAATAACTGCACCACTTTTTATATGTATGGCATAGTGTTTCCACTCAGATTAATAATTTGATACCAAGATCTCAGCTAGTAACCCATTTTTCAGTGTGCCAACCAACACTAAATTAGAACACCTCAAACCCAAATAGGTATCAGTTGATCTTCTTTCATAAAGGGTGACTACCAGCAGTTACTCTAATGCTATCAGCATACCCCTCACTAGCAAAATAAGACATTAGCCATAAGCTTTTATGAATGACCAAGTGAAAACTCTTTATTTAAAAAAAAAACAAATTTTACATTCAATAAGGTACTGCAGTTCCACAGGGAAAAGGAAAAATGTTTCATATGGATAGACAGATTACAGCAACAAATAAAATTAAATAAAATATCTCCACCTATATTTGTTGTGTTCAGTTACATATTGTAGATGGCTAAAACCTCAGTTTGTAAATAAAATCCATCAAGTCTGTGATCCAAGAATCCTTGTTTTAACATTCTTCACAAGTTAGAATTTCCCAAGTCCAAATAACAGTCCTAGACAAAACAAAAAGGACAGCAGTAGCTCTAGTACAGTATAATGCCTGGAGGTTGCAAAGGATTCCCAAATTGAAGTAAAAGTCTTAAACCAGCAGTAAGTAAAGGATAACAAAAGCTGTGGTTCACTGCACCACAAGGAGGTTAGATAGATTTCTCTAGCCTTATATAACAGCTGCAGGATTGCACATGCAGTTCTGTTTCATGATGAGATATTGCATGTTGTAAAAAAAACAATATGAATGGCAGCCATTGGTTCATATGTTCATAGGTGATTGCCAGGCTATCAGCCCAAGAGCCATTTTAAGCCTATCCAAGCTTACCCCAAATTTAATAACATTTTCTGACAAGTGTCAATACACCCAGGAATTTTATGGTTACTGTACAGACTTATACACTTAAGTTCACATAAGCAATGTTACAGATATTGTACACACATATTGCATTCTGTAAGCAATTCCAAATTAAATACAGCAACTTCTAACTTCTATGCATCTAATGACATACAAAACTATTTACTTTTTTACAGTCACTAAGAAAAAACATATATCACCTGACTATATGCATTGAGAATGTCTACTCAGCCATATTTCTCTTTGGTTTGCTGTCTAATGTTGTCACACTTGTTTATTTATGGAAACACACAGCTGGAGGTGAGAAGTGAATAAGAGGAAATTCCTGTCAGTACAGTTTTATATGCCAAAGATTTTTATGGCAGTTATAAAACTAGGCTATGAGGCAGCTCTATAAGAAGTTTGGAACAGTTAAGTTTAGCTATGAAGTGTTTAAGTGTAAGGA
>NC_056749.1:535350363-535362863 GCF_019279795.1 Protopterus annectens | reverse complement strand
AAATATCATGATGACAAAATACATAAGTATTCTCCCACTGGGCTTGGACCATCTTGGTGTAGCTATCGGCACATGATATGCCCATAGCTACGTCAGAAGGAAACTAAAAAATATTCATTGTCAAACCAAAAAAAATTATTCTCAAGAACAATCTCAAGAAATAAACAGATCAAGTCAATATGTGTTCTAGCAAAAATACTATGTTGATTCAAGTATGCACAAACCAGCTCTATACCTTCCTTATTAGGAATAGTAGTAAATAATGATACAACATTCATCATTAATAATAGTCATTCGGTATTGTAGTAGTATTAACATGCTTATACAAATTCTGTAAGAATTGTTTAGAGTCTTTCAAAACAACCTCAGACCTATTCAAAAGGAGTCTAATCTGTTTCTCTCTCTATATATATGGAAAATGGTTCAGTTAACCACCCGCCCTCAGCTACTATAGGTTTAAATGAGGGTAAAACAGGATCTTTATGTACTTTAGGAAGGCCATGAAAAGTGGGAATGCATGGGACCTCCAAAATCAGGTAGTTAGCTAAGCCAACTCGGTAAAAATATGGTCACTCAATAAACAATCATTGACAGTGTTATGTACTCTGCATACCATAAACTGAATCTCATTTAAATCAATTTTTGTATATACGTTAGTATCAGATAACATCACGTTAATACAGGAATAATCAAAGTCCTTGTCCATAATAGCTATAGAGCTTCCCTTGTCTGCCGGATGGATAACAATCGTATCATCATTCCATAGTCCTTCAATGCAGATGCCTCCTCAGATGTTAAATTATTAAAAACACGATGACCATTTCTATCATTTAAGGCTAGAAAGAAATCATCCTCACATGATTTCAAAAACATTTCTGCTATAGGATGATTTTGAGGTACAAAGGTACTAGGTCTTCTAAATGGACAGCTAATAGTTGTACCATCACCAGAAAAAAGCAATTTCAATATCAGGTTCCTATCAAACAACCTCAGGTCAATAAGAGTATCTGCTAAGTTAGCCTTACATGCGGGGATAAAAGAAAGTCCCCTGTTTAGTACAAAAGTCTCAAAATCAGTTAAAACTTTGTGAGATAAGTTATATATCAAGGAGTGGTCACGGTCTGCCACATCTTCTTCAAAGTCCTGTACCCCCCTGTTTCCATAGGTTGTTTCCTTTTCACTCTCCCTCGACTCCTTGACCTGCGAGGTGACTTGTCTGCCTCATAACTAATGGGTATTTGGCTCACTGTATTTCCTGTTCATCATTCTATGTTGGGAAGAGCAATCGGAGAGTGAGAGAAAGTATTAGGGAGCATATCTATTGCACTAATATACAGTATATGTGCAATGCTTTGGCGAAACATGTAGTTGAGAAGGGGGCTTCCCATGAGTTCTGATTCTGTGTCATAGACAGAGTCCATACGAGTCCTAGGTTAGGTGATATTAGGAATAGGACTGAAACAGTTGCACTTGAATGGATTTTGAGAATGTGGTCTAACAAGGGCTCTGGACATAATGAGCATGTCTCCCTAAAACCCATTCTGAAATCACGTAGGTTAAATAGATAGTGAATATATGAACGTTATTAATGTATGTTTTCCATTAACTATTAATGGTTGTTTTAAAATTTTTTTATATATATATATTTTTTTAATTAATTCTGTTTTATGACATTTTTTGTACTAGATTGTTAAAAAGGGGATGGGGTGTTCTCAGGGTTGTTTTTTGATTGGTTAAGATAGTCTATTTAAACTGAGTGTTCAGGATTTGGTTTTGTTCTGATGAAGCGATTGTTTATTTTATCGTGAAAGCGCTTACCAAAATAAGTGTTTATTACTGTGTAGTGGTCCTCATGCTTCCAGTGTACATAATTTATTTTACTCATAATAATTAAGTAGTATTACTTGCATTTTGAACTTTTGAGTACAGATGTACAATAAACCTATAAGTATTTTTGCTTTAGTGTTAGAGATCAAATACTATGCGAGTTATCTGATTCAAAATTAAGAAACAGGTAACCCTGCATTTATGTTATTTTTAGTTAACACATTGTATTTGTTTACATTTAGCACTTTTTATTAGTTTAGGTTTATTGCAGCTCTGTACTGGAATTGTTCATAGTACAGCCTTAATTATTATGAAAATGCTTTCTACATACCTATTTCAGCAATATCAATTGCCTGTTTAAATAAAACTCATTACATCTGGAGCTTGAATCGACTGCTAAACATTTGAGTAACCGCAGTCATGTGCTTTGTGGTTGAAGGTACAACAGTCCTGTCCAAACAAAGTCTATGCTGCTGCTGCTGGAAAGACAAACAAGTGTCTGCATTGTGACGCAGCAACCTAACATGGCTGTTCTGTCATGACTTTGACTTGCCACTGACTGAAGATATATAAATAAATACATATCTGACATTGGCCCTCTACTTTTATATATGTTTTCAGTTAGTAGCTGGCTGTAGGTGGTAAGGGTGTTGTGCTATTTACAAGGTCATCTGTCTTGTGGCAATGTGCCTGTAGGTTGCTGATATACCAGCATTTTGTGGAAGGAGGAATAGATGTAACCTTTCACAGTTAAGAGCAAGTTTTTTCCTCACTTTAGGATAGGTTCATTTGGAAGGGGACAAGAGTGAAGCCAAGTATATGTCATGTATGCACACCACACCATATACATGAGATGTAATAGTATTGAAATAAAAATCCCTGGCATATTTATCATCAATTAAGAATATTTCTTTTTGTTAAATGGATAAACTTAAGTTTTATTTAAGCCTATCATTTTCAGTGTCTTTTTGCAAGGTATAACATATACTGTCCGGGACTAGAATCTATTCATCTGGTGTCGTCGATCTTCACATAATCCTTGACTGTGGGGCTCAGTTCCTAGCCTCAGAACCGACTTGGCTGTTATTCCAGCTCACTCCTTCCAAAACTCTTGAGCTACACTCTACCCACATTGCTACTCACCAAGTTACCTCATATCTAGTTTGCCACTTTGCAGTGCCAGATATGTTCTCTCTGATCTCTTGAGCATTAGCTTATTCTTCAAAACTGTAAGTTAGTTGTTCCTAGTTTTCTATATTCTATCTGTAATCCTTCCTATCTATACTACCCTCTCCTCCTTTAGATAGTTTTGTGTGTGTGTGTGTGTGTGTGTGTGTGTGTGTGTGTGTGTGTGTGTGTGTGTGTGTGTGTGTGTGTGTGAATATGTTTTCTCCCATTTTTACTGTTAGGTAGACTTTCTCAAGTACCATTGTTGGTACTTTTTTCCCTTTACTTTCGGGTAACTCTTTATACCATTGTTGGTATTTCCCTTCTCTTCCCTTTCTTTAAAAAAAAGGCCCTTTTCACTTGTTATTCCTAGTTTTGTGTATGTGTGTGTGTGTGTGTGTGTGTGTGTGTGTGTGTGTGTGTGTGTGTGTGTGTGTGTGTGTGTGTGTGTGTGTGTGCATGTGTCTGTGTGTATGGTGGTCTTCATTTTTTTTTATGGCAAATAAACACTCTATAGGCCCCTCTGTCTTCAAGAGGTGCCAAAAATATGAAAGGAAAATGCTTAATAAAACAAAACAAAAAAAAACAAAGAAGACCCACGGCCAGTGTAGACTTCAACAATTTATTGAACGCTTTTGTCGGTGTACACCTTTGACTTCCTCAGAATAATAACAAAGCATTGTAATGCCACTTTCCTTTATACAAAAAGTTAATCACATGATCTATGCTGATTAAAAACATTTAAATACATTTAAATGTACATTGGTTGTACTACACAGTAAAAGCCCCTCCACACAGACATACACACGTTTATTATATAATAACAACAGCACAATGAAATAAACAACACATCAAGTATAAATGAATCACTAATGACAATAGAATAAATGTATACAGAAAAATAAATATGTTAAATATGTCATGAAAAATGCATAATATGTAAATATACTACTTCTTTTCTTAAGTTCTAAATACCTTGTCCATACATCTAAAATTATGATAAAAATTAGCACTAACTGCCCTTCATAAGCATGGTTTAGGGTAAGGGAGTGATCAGGGACTTACAGGTTAGGGAGTGGACATTGGGGTTAAGGTAAGGGAGCGAGGACTTGTGTTGGGACCTGGATATGAGTTTTGGGGTTAGAGTTTAGGTTCTGGTAGGGATATATAGTTTTATATTTTTAGGTGTTTGGAGAGCTACAAGAAATGGAAGTTCAAACTAGTGGGAGTTTGAGCATTTGATTTTTTTCAAGCAAGTGGCAGTGAACAGGTGTATTGGGAAGAACTAGCACACAAGCACCTGTAGTTGTCCCCTTCAATATATCTAGAAAGACACTTTCATTAGTATATCTGAAGCTGGGCAGCCACGGTGGTGCAGCAGTTAGCGTTGTCACCTCACAGCAAGAGGTTATCCGGTTCAATCCTTGGCTGAGGTGCCTTCTGTGTGGAGTCCTCCCTGTGGTCAATTGGGTTTCCCCCGGGTACTCTGGTTTCCTCCCACATCCCAAAGACATGCTGTAGGTAGATTGGACACTCTAAATTGGCCCTAGGCATGAGTGCATGCCTTCTGTGGAAGGTTGGGCGCTGGGCTGGCAACTCAACACTGTAAAACTTCACTGCCAATCATGAGCAAACAGGTGATCCGCTGTGGTGACCCCTAACCGGGAAAAGCCGAAAGAAGAAGATTAGTATATCTGAAGCTTTGGTGTGTAAGCCACTTTCTAATGTTGTTAAAGTTTTACCAGTTTGAACCTGGACTGTTTTGTCTTTGTCTCATGAATGAATTGTTGGTCTGAAAGCTAATACTTTTGTATGTTTTTTTAAGCCTGTATTAATGTTTTACTGTATTTCTGTAAAAGATTAAAACATTTAGCCATGAAGTGGTCCAGTATTGATTCCCTATGATGTTTTCTACTTACAGTATTTTATTTATTTATTTATTTATTTTGCATCTTTGAAAATTGCTTCTTCAAATGACAAAAGAAAAAAACACAATAAAAAAAAATAGAATTACTATATCGATGCGACTCTGCTAAACATGGATGATCATAGAGTTTAAACATCTGTCTATTTATTGTCTTACTCTTGAATACCTCTAGCGCTTTATATTCACTTCACTTCAAAACAATAGCTCTTCTGCTATTGTTCTGTAAACTCACCTTTCTCAGAGTGTACCACAGAGAGAGCTTTCTGACAGCTAGCTACAGCTATCTGAGAATCCCTACCTGCAGACGTCCAGAACAGTACTGAGGTATCCACTTTCCCACCCACACAAAGATCAAACCTCTGTCTGACCAGCATGAATACTGTACAACCAGTTTAACAATGTTCCCATACACTGCTTTATACTCCGTATCCCACGTGATTTTTCTATGTGGAAGTACGATAAGTAACTCCTACTACTACTACCGCACTTGTTCATATTGTAAATATCATTACCGTGTCTGATAAGGATGAACTGCAAATGTATGCTACTACATACTGCTGTACCTCACTGTATATTGCTATATTGTATATATTGTATACATACATCACTGTTTTCTCTTAGTTTGCAACTACAAACATGTTTATTGACTATACTATCAATATGTCCAACTTGTTTGCAAAAAGAGTTATTAGTAACACGAATTGCACCAGAAAAAGCTAAAAAGTCACAAAGCAAAATTCCCAAATACCTGCTCCGAGAGCAATAAAGGTAGTCCATGCACAAAAAAGATGGTAATCAGCCGAAGTAATTCCA
Source organism: Protopterus annectens (assembly GCF_019279795.1). Classification (NCBI taxonomy): domain Eukaryota; kingdom Metazoa; phylum Chordata; order Ceratodontiformes; family Protopteridae; genus Protopterus; species Protopterus annectens. Next base: position 535,357,129 of record NC_056749.1, on the reverse strand, counting down.
ATGCAGCAAAAATAATTTATTGATCAAAAAATTATATCCAAAACATACGAGAATACGACAGCACAAACAACAAAGGACTGAGCGCTTTCGTCTCCCTTCGGAGACTTCTTCAGAGACAATTAAATTGGCCAAAATACATTTCTTATATACTAAAAACCACTAGTGGGCTGGCAAGTAACATAATTGAATAATTAATTAATTGATTCAAATTCCTTTTAAAGTGTGTATCACAGTTTAGCAGTGGTTGTAAGTCAAAGATATTGCTGTTGCTTAAACAACTTTCAACCACACTGAAAATAATAACACAGTTCTGTTAGTACAATAAAAATCAACTAGCGCAGTGATATACAGCAAAACATGAACAGCACGTAATACTAGTTTGTAACTGTTTTACTGAAAAATATAAATACTGTATAGTTCATGTCTTGATGAAATAAATATATATGAGTATGCTAAAAACCTTCTAAATATAAATATGAATATAAAATACTCATAAGTATAGATAAAAAATATAAATTAATGAATTATTAAAAATATAAAAATATAAAAAATATATAAAATGCATATATGTATATATATTTCTACCCTTTTCACTTATATATATTAAGTGAATTTAATATTATTTTTTAATATAATACTTATACTATAGACGTGTATAGCAAAAAGGAGATGTGGGTTATATAATAAAGTAACAACAAAAACAAAAGGTAAACTATATATATATATATATATATATATATATATATATATATATACACTTTCATATATTTTACTTGAAACAACTTAGATAACACTATATTGTCATCTATCTTTTAATAGTTTTCTTAGGATCAGCGGCAAAAATTTTTAAAACTGGAGTGATAGATATGTGGTCATTGAGACCTTTCCCCCCACATGCGTCCAACCGCAATTGCCACATCATTTCCTTGTATTCAAGTTTTGTTTCCCAGTCTCCACCTCTGTCTGGGTATTTCACTTCTTCTAACACCCAGAATTTAAAGTTAGCTTCTTCGCAATTCAACACATGTCTATATAGGGCGTTGTTTACATTTTGTTTGTTAATATCTCTAATATGTTCATATATTCTTGACCTCAAGTGTCTCTCAGTTTTTCCAACATAATATTTCCAACATACTTTACAATAAACAAAATAAACAACTCCGTGGGTATAGCAACTACTGTAGCTCTTAGCTTTCAAAGTTATCCCTAAACTAGGCAGTACTATTTCCTTCTGTTCTGCAATAAAAGAGCATTGGGCACATCTTCCACATTTAAACATTCCCTGTTTTTTGCTCGTACCTTGCTTGTTATATTTTCTTTGTTGTTCCAGGATATTTTTAAAATTTCTATTTCTCCTATAACTATACTTTATAACCTCCTGAAAAATATTGGTTGTGCCATACATTTCCCTAAATATACTCCAAGATTCATTAATGCATTTTTTCAACCAACCCATCTCTTTATGAAAGGTCAACGTAAGGTAGGGTGAAACATACATATTTGTAGTATTCTCAAAACTATTTAAATGACCATTGTTAATATTAACCATATTAGGTTCATCTAATGTATTAGAAGCATTAGATATATAAAAAGAAGAACCTCTACTATTCACAGTCAAAAGGGGGACGTAAAGATTTTCACTTCTTCCTTTTAGTACATATTCCTTAATGTTGGCTATTGTTTCCACTGGATATCCTCTTTCCTGGAACATCCTTTCTACATGACCAGTTTCTTTAAGAAAATCACTATAATTCGAAATCATCCTTGCCATTCTAATCATTTGCCCCTTAACAATATTCCTTTTAAAAAAATATGGGTGGTCACTGTCGTAATGGAGGTATGCGTTAGTAAAATGCTCTTTTCTATAAATGTTAGATTTATAACACTTATTGTTATAATCTTTTCCAAATTGACGTCTAAAAAATATATTTTATCTTTACCTATCTGGTGCGTAAATTCCAAAAATACAGTAGTTTGATTTATAAATTCCATGAATTCGTCTATCTTGTCTCTAGGTCCATCCCATATGACAAGTATATCATTCAGAAATCTAAAATATTTCTTGACAAAGTTGTTGTATGGTGAAGTAAATACAAATTTCAATTCCCAATATAGCATGATGATATTAGCATATATCGGGGCACACGCTGACCCCATTGCAACACCCTCTCTCTGATGGTAATATTCACCTTGGAAATATAGATAGTTGTATTTTAGGACAAGCTCCATGTTTTCTAAAACCAACCTATATTCATCACCAGTAAGAAAATCCATTTCTCCTAAAATTTCTTCAAACCACTTTAACCCTTCCTCCTGGGGTATTACAGAAAATAAATCCCTAACATCAGTAGTTATAAACATATATCCATCATCATAAGAACAATTCCCCATTTTTCTCAGAAAGTCCCATGAGTCCACTAAAATATGGTGGAATTTACTTTGAAAACGTTTAAACTTTTGATCCACATATATAGCTAAGGGTTGAGTTTTGGAACCCTGAGAAGACACAATTGGTCGCATGGGGGGGGGGGGTCTACAACAGACTTGTGCACTTTGGGAATTCCAAAGATGACCGGTATTACTGGTTTAGGTACCTTCAAAAAATTGTATAAGTCTCTGACTATCAAACCCTGTAAAAGATTGTCTTCTAAAATTAAATCTATCTTTTAGTATGATATATTAATTTCATTCCTAGATACAATCCCATATTGGTTTTCTTTGTCCAATAGATCCATCATTTTTCTAGTGTAGTCCCATTTTTCCATAAGTACTACCCCCCCCCCCCCGCATTTGTCCGGCTTCATCACACGAATCTTGTCATTTTTGCTAAACTCATTTAATATATTGTATTCAATGGGTGTCGGTTATTTGTCTTTTTCCTATCTTTATGTCTTTTGTTTTTGTCATATAAATAGCGTATATTTCTCATAACACATTTCTCAAAGTTTAAAATTTCTTTTTGAAGGGGTGGATTGTAGACACTTGATCTCTTGAGGTCATTTCTATATTCCTGAATATTTTTATCTTTATAAATGTAATTAAAATTTAATTTCCGAGTATATAATTTGATATCCAGTAGAATATTTTCAATAGATGGAATTTTACTAGGTACAAATGTAAAACCTTTTATAAATAAATTGAAGTAATCCTGATTTATCTGAATATCTGTGTAGTTGAAAATATTAAAGTTGTTAAATGAATTAATAATGGTAGTTATATGATTGCTATCTTTCTGTATCTCTGTCACTACATCATAATCAAAGTGTAATACTTCATTGCTAACTATCATTGTGGTCTCCCTACATGTTGGGTATTGTTCTCTGATACCTGTGCATAAGTTGGTTGTAGGTACCGGTTTCTTATTCTCTCCGATCTTCTGGGTTCGTCCAGTTCTAAAGGGACCTTCTCCCTATTGATGTAACCATTCTTATTGTTCTCATAACCATCATAATTAGTGAAACCGGAAGCTTCATATTCATTGTACACATGTTTTCCAGCCCTAGGTCTATTGTACCTATAGTCATCGTTTTTATTGTTAATATTGTACCCTCTTCTATAGTGGGTGTTGGCCCCCCACCTATTTAAATCAGGTTTCCTATCTATGTAGTAAGCAATATTTTTCTCATACTCTTTTAAGTCTCTTTCCATTTTGGAAAGTTTTCTATTCATGTTAACATTCGTGTAATAATCAATGTCATGCAGAACTCTGTAATAAATACTCTTGTATTCATCCACCGTAAATAAAACATCAGTACTAATACACACATACAATCTATCAATTTCTTTTTTGGTATGTTCCATATTTTCATTGTTCCATTTGATCAGCTCTCTAAGAATAGCCAGCCCACTATAATTTAAAATACCTGTAATAATTTAAAAAAAACTTATTGTCATACTTTGCATTATTTGGGTATTTATTTAATCTAAGGCCTTTGGGCACAATTTTTTCTTTCAAACATCTCTCCAAATACCAATTTTCTACTGCCCAAGCCTTGTATTTCTCTAACAAAAATTTAAAAGTCTTACAATTGTCTTTGAAAGTCGGGTTTTTGGATTCTCTTTTCTCTTCTCCTTAGTGTTCATGCATTTAAATGAACGATTTAACCAAATTGTAAAATCCACTTCTTTATAGCTGTCTGATATATCGCTCTCCCTCCGATTGATGTCCAAACCAGAAACATATTTCAACCCGCCATTATGTCCTGCACAAGCAGTAAATGGACAGTTCTCCTCTCCGCTTCGATTTTTTTGGGCGTCTGACGTCATTGAACCAGCACCTGGTAGTCTAGGACTACTTTGTGCACAGGGAATGTCGCTACCTGTGCTTAAAGGTGTAGTGTCCTTGCTGTGAATGCATTTGAATAACTTTTATCAGTTCTGAAAGAAAACCGCTGCTATCCATAGCAGGACTTCCTCGATCTCGGACCAGGAACCACAAAAACAACTAGTAACACGAATTGCACCATCAAAAGCTGAAAAGTCACAAAGCAAAATTCCCAAATACCTGCTCCGAGAGCAATAAAGGTAGTCCATGCACAAAAAAGATGGTAATCAGCCGAAGTAATTCCAATGCAGCAAAAATAATTTATTGATCCAAAAAATTATATCCAAAACATACGACAATACGACAGCACAAACAACAAAGGACTGAGCGCTTTCGTCTCCCTTCGGAGACTTCTTCAGAGACAATTAAATTGGCCAAAATACATTTCTTATATACGAAAAAACACTAGTGGGCTGGCAAGTAACATAATTGAATAATTAATTAATTGATTCAAATTCCTTTTAAAGTGTGTATCACAGTTTAGCAGTGGTTGTAAGTCAAAGATATTGCTGTTGCTTTAACAACTTTCAACCACACTGAAAATAATAACACAGTTCTGTTAGTACAATAAAAATCAACTAGCGCAATGAAATACAACAAAACATGAATAGCACGTAATACTAGTTTGTACTGTTTTACTGAAAAATATAAATACTGTATAGTTCATGTGTTGATGAAATAAATATATATAAGAGTATGTTAAAAACCTTCTAAATATAAATATGAATATAAAATGCTCATAAGTATAGATAAAAAATATAAATTAATGAATTATTGAAAATATAAAAATATAAAAAAATATATAAAATGCATATATGTATATATATTTCTACCCTTTTCACTTATATATTAAGTGAATTTAATATTATTTTTTAATATTAATACTTATACTATAGACGTGTATAGCAAAAAGGAGATGTGGGTTATATAATAAAGTAACAACAAAAACAAAAGGTAAACTATATATATATATATATATATATATATATATATATATATATTCATTAATATATATATATATATATATATATATATATATATATATATATATATATACACACTTTCATATATTTTACTTGAAACAACTTAGATAACACTATATTGTCATCTATCTTTTAATAGTTTTCTTAGGATCAGCGGCAAAAATTTTTAAAACTGGAGTGATAGATATGTGGTCATTGAGACCTTTCCCTCCACATGTGTCCAACCGCAATTGCCACATCATTTCCTTGTATTCCAATCCACCCCTTCAAAAAGAAATTTTAAACTTTGAGAAATGTGTTATGAGAAATATACGCTATTTATATGACAAAAACAAAAGACGTAAAGATAGGAAAAAGACAAATAACTTGACACCCATTGAATACAATATATTAGAAGAGTTTAGCAAAAATGACAAGATTCGAGTGATGAAGCCGGACAAAGGCGGGGGGGTAGTACTTATGGAAAAATGGGACTACACTAGAAAAATGATGGATCTATTGGACAAAGAAAACCAATATGGGATTGTATCTAAAAATTAAATTAATATATCATGCAAAAAGATAGATTTAATTTTAGAAGACAATCTTTTACAGGGTTTGATAGACAGAGGGCAGGATTCACGAAGGCTTGCACGGAGTGTAAGAGACGTGTAACACTCCATGCAAGCCTCACGATCCAGGAACAGCCCTAAACTCCATGTAAGAGACCAGCTAAAACGTCTCTTACACGGACTGGGCGTGGACATGCTAAATACCTCACTTGCAGCCAAAAGGTATGCAAATGAGGTATATTAGCGATCCACGAAGCAGAAACCAGCCCGTGTAAGAGACGTTTTAGCTGCAGAAATGTACTCAGTTGACAACTGAGTACGTTTCTGCAAAAATCACAACGGAGCCATGTCAGCTCCAAATAAAGGGTGCATATGTGTCAGGCAGCATGCCAATGGCCAAATATGTGGCCATTGGCAAGGTAACCTGATGCAAATATATTAAAAATATAATTTTTTTTTTTCGGCGATTGCCGATGTTTAAAGGGACAATCCCAGTGTTTCTTTGTTTGCATTCTGCAATGTTTACCTTGAGCAGTGTGTAATTCTGAGCATGCTCGAGACTTGTCTGTGTAGGATACGGGGAGGGTTATCTACAGGAAGTTTCAGCCTTTTAATCACAGTGCTTTTTTTTTCCTGACCTACTCACAACACCTTTTAGGTTGAGCCATTCATTATTTTAGCTTGTGGCTTGTTATTTTCAAAGAAAGTTACCTTCTAAGTGTTTTAATGACCTGACTTCTAGTTTCTGTGGAAAGGATTAGTAAACAGAGTTATTCAGTCTTTTTTGAGATGTTAATTAGCTTAGCCAGTGGCTTTTGTCTTCATCAAATAATAGACTGTATTACCTGCTGCTACTTCTGTAGAAAGCATCTGTGATTTAACTCACAAGAATTAGTACATGGAGTTCT